>NC_050515.1:21333263-21344024 GCF_002922805.2 Oryzias melastigma | reverse complement strand
CATGGGTGATTCTTGGGTGAGTGTGTGAACTCCAGTCTGTCTGAGAGCCCCCCCACACACTAAAAACTCCACAGTTTGGGGTGTTTTAACCAAACACCAAAGTTAAAAAAAGGAGTAACTCAAGAAAAAAAAAACATAAATTGGGTTAAAATAAAACCACTATAACTACAAAAAATTATATTGCTCTAGAAAGTAGCCTTAATATAAAATCCCAATACAAATAAGCCAAAAATTGTTTTGAGAAAAAGTGTTTGAGGAGTATCAATCGCAGAATCAATAACCTAAAACGTTGTTGCTACATGGCAGACGTTATAGATGGGTCATTTGGAGAAGATGGGGATTGTTTTAATCAACACAGTTTGCTGTCATGATACGGTTTCCTTTTTTCTTTTATTTTAACCCCATGACGTCTGAAATTATTTCCAGCTATGGAAATGTTCTAAGCATTTATTGTTGTTTGAGAGAGGATTGAGGCGGCGAAAAGGAATACAGCCGCTTTCTTTTATCGTTATAACCTTCCACCAATCACCAGGTTTCAACAGTACCTCCATGCTAACCGGTCCGTTCCATTTTTCTATGAACCTACAACCAACGGGGCCCAAAAATGCTATGGTTTGGTCCGGAGTGAGCTGAACGTTTTTTTTCAATGGTTTTTGATTTTCACTGGTGTCCATGGCAAACACAAAATCAGATAGCAAAATAAGATAGCACAAGGGATAGTTAATGGGTCCCCTTTATAATTGAAATGCTCAAAATACTGGACCAGACAGTACCGCTCAGTAGGAACAAGGCTTTATGTTTTTTTCTTTTTTGTATATTAAGGCAAGTTTGGATAAAAAGTGGTATGATTCATTTTTGCATAAATAGGCAGGAAGGGGTTTTAATTACTTCTTTTTCTTAAATGCCTCAAATGTGCAGCTTAAAGATAAAACTTGTTCTATCTGTGCCTTGCAGCTTTTTGCATCATCTAAGTCTCATTGATATGACTGAACGATCCTCATGCACAATCCTGGGTGTGTTACAAAGTATTTTTTTTCTTTGCAGTGACTAGCTCTGACGTCTGACATCCTCGCCTCCTCCTTCACTGTCTGTCTCATCTGCAGCCAACACAAGACCAATGGATCACTCAGGATCTGGGAGACAAATGGAAGCTCTTCATCCACAGCTGTGCAACACGCAGTTACTCCCACCAAACGCTTCATTGTTGTCGTGTGTTTGTCTTCCACGTCAGGCCAGCATAAACAAGATTCTGCAGCTTAACGAATGCCCTGGACCAGATGTGAACTGCTAATTTAAACAAATAAAGCAGGAGTCGGCACATGTTACAGTGTTAGTGCTGAAGCACAAACTGTTTGCACACATTCAGCAGTCCACCCAAAGACGTCTGCGCTGTTTTCTCTTTCCCTTTTTGGCATCCTATAGCACCTGTTCAGCCTTGAGTGAGGATGCATGGAGCGGATGCAGGACTCATTCATCACCCGGGTCTGAATGAGGCAGCTGAGCACTCAGTAATTTAAACAAATAGCAGCTTTTTTTTAATTTATCAAACTAGAGGGATCACAAAGATGCTGGAATACACCCACACTCACTTTTTGTTTTCTTCATCTAAATATTTATGAGCATGAGGCGCTGACAGAACGGACAGAGGAGAGGAGGATGATGAGGTGGCTCTGGCTGAGAGGGTTTTTCATGGCTGTGTGAGGCAGAGAAGAGCAGCAGTTGTGATTCAGTGACAGCAGGATGCGTGCAAGGTCACGCACCTCACCCCAAGGGCCTGGATTTGACCAAACATCAATCAAAGGCAATTGAGATTAATTGATTTTTTGGGCGACAAATGAGAACTTAATTGATTTTAATCAAAATTGAAACAGAAATGAATGTAAAGTGTTAAAGTTGATATAATTTCTTCTGTTTTTGCATTGATCTACAGACTATAGGGGTGAGGAACCGAGCAGGGCGCAGCCGCTGATGATGAAGAGGCGGCTCCTCACTGACAAGATCTGCACATTCTTCTACCCCTCCGTGCAAAACGGTTCGAGATGAAGCCTTTTTCATTCATGCACTCTTCCAAAATCTTACCATTGTCCTCAAATCCTCCAAGAGAAACTCCGGTTCTGCGGCAGTGTGCGCGCAATTCCCCGCGGGTTCCGTCCGCGCAATTCCCAGCAGAGAAGCTGTTGTTTTTTCCTGATAATTGTAAAGAAAGCAGCGGGATCGATGTCGACGCTGAGGCGGACGTGCGTCCTGCGTGAGGAAGAGTTGAGCTGCGATGGCTCGCCGCCCTGCGGATGCCTGATCGCTTCGCCCTCCACACAAGAATGCGCTGCGCATTTCAACTAAGCCCCCCTCTCCCGCTGGCTGCCTTTCTCCCATCCACACTCATGCGCGCTGACAATGCGCACAAATCCAATCCGGCTTGATAGATGGATAGGTAAATAATCCAGATTCAACATGGACTGCTGGGGTGGGGTGTGAGAGGTCCTGGGACCATCACAATCTTAATCAAACTGGAGTAGGTGGTTGTTTCCTTTGATTCTGATGAATAGGGACCATTTAAAGCCAGTCTTCTCTGGTCCAGATCATAGACATTCTCAACAGGATGGAAGCTGACTTTATTTTTTTTCTAGAAATGTCTTTAACCCTTATATTGTGTTTGGGTCAAAATTGACAAATTCTCACATTTGAAAACGGGTCAATTTTGATCCAAACACAAAATAAGGGTTAAAAATTGACCAAATCAGAGACCTTTACTAAAAATAATAATAATAATAAATAAAAAAATAATCAAAAGTGACATAAAATGTCACATATGTAGAGTTCTTTGGAACTTGTTTAGATCTGCTGACCCACATAACATCGCACAAGTGTCCACAGAGTCCAACCTTCTTTCTCCTTCAGATTACTTGGTTGATTTCTTCTAATACAGTAGATTTGATCCAGATCTGTTGATGTATTACAGAAGGAATGAACAAGTTTCATACCATGATGACTTAATCTGTTGATGTAGCCGTTGACCACAGACCAGATTTGTTAGTTATAGGGTTTTAACCATCTACTGTAAATATGGAGCAGACACAGAACAGGTGTAGACTGGTTACATATGGGTCACCACAGAGAATCAAGTCTTCACTGATTTACACATTTGGTTTGGCAGAGATTTGGATGCCAGGTGCTCTTCCAGACACAACTTATCTGGGCTGGGGATGAGGAAAACCCGAACTTGGGACCCTTGAGACTACATAGTTAGGCAGCAGCGTAAGGATCGTCCCTAAAAACTCACACTAGATTAAACTCATCACATCCTCAGCAAAGCAAATCCTGGTTTATGTGAGGTATACAGCCACTGCTTACCAGAAATTGTTATTGTAAGAAAAAAAATCTGGTTTCTAAGATGTGTTTTTGCTGATATGAATGAATATCTATATCTATTTATCCATCTACATATATATAATTGAAAGTTATCTTAATGATTATTTTTCTTGCAAGACAGAAAATAAGAGACTTTGTTACGACTCAGTTTTTGCAGCGTGGGGCATAGCAATGTAGCCAGTTTAGTTAACTGGTCTCATATGTTCCACTCTGCAAAACAATCTTCATTGAAGAAATTATCTCTTTGTGACTGTAAATTTTTCTTAAAATAAGAATTCTTGGTAAGGCCATTTTTCCTACCCAATTGCTAGATTTATTTGTAGCTTATTTAAAGAAAAAAAAATCACATTTTAATATTTTTTAACTTATTTTTACTTATTTTACAGTGCTACACAAAGTATCCCAGGCAAACAAAAAAATATGCAGCACCATGGTGCAAGAAATCCACTCTATTTATTGCGAGACACCTGCCTAATATGTACAAAATCTTAAGTTAATACACAAAACTATTCAAAAGGTGTTGATGACTTATTCTTAGTAGGGACAGACTTACCATTAAGAGTCAGCCTTTGTCTAATGGTTGCCAGAGGTATGTCCCTAGAGTGTTCTCCCCAACACTCTAGGACTGAACACTTAATAAAAAAGTCTAAAATAAAATTTACGCCCATAATTATTTAATTCTATCATAAAATTACCCCAAATTACTGAAATGGTAAAAAAAATGGATAATGTGGAAGTGTTTCATCCTCCAAGGTGGTTAACAAATCAGCACATTCAATAAATTTAATGTTTTTTTCCAAGAAAAAATAATGTATATACAATTTATTTCTTTAACATTAAGGTGTAATTGCAGTTTTAAAATACTCATCAAAACATTTGGATTGTTGACATTCTGTCTAAATGTGGACCGGTTATGAAGTTATTTGCCTTAATTCAAAAAATAAATACAAATTCATGCAATGTTGCAAAGGGCTCCGTGATGTTGTTCGCCTGTGGCCCCCAAACTGCAAAATCCGCCACTGATTCTTGGACATTTTTAGGAAAAAGAAAGTTTAACCCCTTCATGCCACATGTCGCTAATTTGCAAAGTAGCATTCAAACTCTGAAGAGTTTGTTTTGTATTTGGAAATGAAGGAATGCGTGAAGAAATGTATTCAGTGTTTGCTGCAGAATTGTTCGTACTGTCAGAAGTCACATTTACTGAATCACATCTACAGTCACCTGTTGGTGCAGCAGCATCGCAGGAAGTGACTTGAAGAGGTTGAGCATACTGATAAACGGCTCTGTTCTATTGTCCTAATGACACATTAACTTGATGGTTTCCGTTTAAGGCTTCTTCAAATCTGCTGCAACACTTCCAGGAGATCCTTATCGCCACAGCCAGCTGGATTATGTGACTAACATTGAAACAAAACCAATGCTTCAAATGTTTTAGCAATAATTTGCTGTAAAAGTCTCTTTTTGTTTGTAGACTTTGAGTTTTTGATGTTTTAAAGAAAAAGTAGACAGCATGGTGTCCAAATTGTTTTAAAAATATCCAGGGCACTAGTAGATGGTCTCACTCGTAGTAGTTAGTATCCCTGCAGCATCAAATTAATACAAAAAAGTGTTGAAGTCTAGAAGCTCCTCCCATCTTTCCATCCCTGTCTTCATGAACACGTGGATGCTGTGGCTTTCATCTGGCAGAAATTGTATCCCATGTTGCTCTGTTTTACAACCACATCCAACAATCCATCAATGAAATGCTATTATAATAAACATAGACGGCTTTGTGGAGCTATTAAGCAAAATAGGTTTGTAAATTTGCAGATTAAAGAGTTCTGCACAGTCACAACATGAGAGATTTGTGTGTGTTCATCCCTTCCGGTGATGTCCCAGATGGCCAATGAGGGTTTCAGCTGGGACTCCAAGGAACTACACCTCCATTAACCCGACTTGTTCTTTCAGTCAACGTACTGTGGAGTTCACAGAGCTTTCAGGAACCTGAAACTCATATTTTTAGCAGCTGATGCGTGGGCAACACTCACAATTGATGTACAAGCAAGAATAAATGTTGGACTACTAAGAAACCTGTTAGTGCTGTAGGAGGGAAATGACGCCCCGTTGCCCTTCTGTTAGAGGTTAGGAGGAGATATTTTGGGAGATTTCCGGCTGGTTTGTAGAAGCTGGATTATTTCATCAATTTTCACTGCAGCAGAAAAGACAGGGCGAGGTCTGATGTGTTTGATGCATCTTTTCGTTTTCCACTGGAATCCTGCAGAGCGCTCCGGACCAAACTCCCCTAAAAATGCAGCATCTGTGTTTTTGTCCATCCAAGCTTCAAGCTGAAATCTGTGAATTTCATTCTCCTCTTACTCCTCATACTGCTGCCATCCAACCCTCCCACACAGAGTGCAGCAGTGACTCAAGCACCTCAAGTCTGCCTTTATCTTCCAACCCGGAGATGCTAAACAGAATCAATCCTGGCTCACCTTTTCCTCCGCGGTACACACTCGGATCCGAATATTTTGTCGTAAATAACCGCACACTCCTCTGAAACAATCAGTGCTCCTCTTGATGTAATGACGTCATTCCTAATTGATCATTTTTTGAAGTCTGAGTGGGGAATAATATGCTCCTGCATAGCGTTGCCATGGAAACTGGCCCATTTCGGCGCAAGGGGGGATGTGGAGAGCTGGTGGAGGCTCGGGGGTAAAAAGGGATGCTGGGGTGGAAATAGGGCTATGGTGGGTGTCATGATGCGTCAGTTTGTGAAGCAAAAAAAGTCACAGCGTTGTCTTCACTTCTTCCAGGTATGGAGACAAAGAGAAAGAAAAGTCTCTTCTCAAAGAGCAGGACAGAGATAGAAGTCCTACTGAGATTTGGATCAATCTCAGGCTTTTCACTCACCGGAACCGATCTATAGGTCACACACATCCATGAAAATGGAAAAAACACTTAGATAAAACGGAGTAATTGTTTTATTTAAGCATGTGAAGCCTCTATTGGAAGAGTCTTGCAGAAAAAGCAGGCTCTGTTTGTGTATTAATGGAAAGTTTAGCTGTTTGAAACAATGGTATCCAATGACTAATATTAAACTTTATGTATGACATTCATAGGCTGGACTTTTGAACACTGACACTAATACAGCTGCTAATAGTCACGTGGGATTGTAGCTACACACCGAGCATGTGATGCATGTTAAAGAACCCAAGTTTAGCAAGTTTACATGAACGATGTGTCCGTACAGCAGATGATGTTCACACTGGTCAAGCAGGTAGGGACTTCTGTTTACTCGTGCATGTCCGTCACCTATTTGGAAGAAATTTGGTGCAAAATGTCTACCAAGCTCACAAAATCTTGCTCCATTTGTTTTCTTTCACAGCTCTATTCTGATGTGAAAGACTTGATGTCAGATCATTCCGACCAGGCACAAACCGTTATCATCCATTTCTGCTCCGTGATCAATTTTCAAACAGTCGGCACTTAACGGAATTAATAGGGACGGCATTCAATCATCACCATCAAATCCTTGATTGGTCAAAGTTCCACCTGGTTTGACTTACAATGTGTGTTCAAAGGCCGTGTGTTTTTGTGTACGCATTTAGCCCAAAAATGATCCAATGAACTACATGTGAAAGTAAAAAGTTTGAAACCCTTATGCACTGGAAAAAAAACAATTAAATATTTTACAGGGAAAAAACTGGCAGTTGTGGTTGCTGAAAATTTCCCAGAAAAAATAAGTTTCTTTAAACAATAATACAATAAACAAATTGTGCTTTTTCTTTTAGAGTTATTTTTGGTTAATATTCCCAATTTTTACTGTTAATTGAAATGTGTTTACCATTAAAAGAATACAAACGGTAAAAACTGGCTGCTAAGATTGACAGAATTTTACCGTAAAAATATACTGCAGTATTTTTTTTTGTCATATTATAATTCAAATAATTGCTATTGTCATATATTACAATTTTTGTTGAAAATATTTTAATTTTATAGCAGGAACATCAAAATTATCCCATAAGAAAAACAATGTCTACAAAACTAACAAAGACAGACGTTCATTTTTATAGTAAAAAACTGCCAGGATTTAACCGTTATTACGAAGATACACTGTAAAGCTTTTCCCTGTAAACAGCAGACTCTCCAGTGAAATTCAGTTTTTTTATGATTTTTCTATTTTATCACAGTAATGACAGCAGTTAACTGTTATGATTCAACAGTTCACAGGTCACTTGAACACATATTGCCCAGGAAAGTGACAACGTAGTATAAGAGTTCCCACTCATCAGTGCTTTACTATCCAATTTTAATATGCCGCCAACCAACTTTTCTTTCTTTTTGCAGCAAACTTTCTTGACGTATCTCAGATCTACACTTTGTACATCTGTAAATATTCTCACACTAAAAATGTTGGTTCATTTGTGTAAAAAAAAAAAAAGAAAATTGCTATTTTATCATCATTTTTTAATAAAACATTTAACCCTTTAACACCTGAGACATCTGCAGTGACACTTAAGCACAAAATTTTTAACATACTGTAACTTTTCAACCGTTATCACAACATCATTCCAGTAGATTCTGAAGGAGAAAAGTGGTTTTTCACCTTCAGAATCTGCTCGAATGATGATTCTTTAAAAATGAAAGAACATAATCAGTGGCGCTCCGGTTAAATTGACGTTTTGCAGAAAGAAGCTTTTAATGCTTTTGTTTGCCTCAAAATGTTGTTGATACTGGTGACTCAGCCCCTCCCACACACGACTGACGTTCGGTGTATTTCTGCAGGTGCGTCAGGTACATGCTGGCCAAAACAAACCAGCAGGTACGGGTATACCTCTGCATTGATCCCTCTTTTGTTTGTTTGTTCTGTCAATGTCAATTTTATGATATGTATTCAAAGGATTATGAATTCAAAGCATAAGATTTTCAACTTTCCATGAACTCTACATTATTATTTGCTTTTGATTTGCAGTAAGATCAGCCACACTGCAGAGTCTGGAGTTCTGCCCAGACAGCAGTATGTAGAGACACCTCACAAGGTGTTATGTCTTAATGGCTCACAGGAGAGATGAACGTATGAATCCCGCCCGCCGCGCTGTTAACCGTATGACGGGCAAAGCTGCATTCACAGGGACAGGAGCAGACATGACACCCATATGTCCTCTGTGAATGTTCAGGAATGTAAACATAATACATCTCTCTCACTCGGAGCAGGTTCTCCTAATCACGCTGAAGCAATAACGGCGATTGAGATCACTATGGCAACAGAGTTTCTACTTGAAAGCCAGGCAGGGAGGAAACTGGAGGAACACGAAGAGAATGAGAAAAAGGTTTGGAGGCCGCTCATAATGCGGCATGATTTATGACGCTGTGCGATGGAAAGACGTCATTTGCTTTAAACAAGGAGAGGATCAGAACCATCCTTCTCCATTTCCAGTAAAACACATGCACTGTGATCCTCATTTAGCCCTTCAAATAATGGCACGAATAAAAGCCACATAGCTGAGGATCTCTGGAGGGTTTTATTTCCAGACTGCACTTGTCAAAGTGTTTTGGAAATGCCCCAAATACCATAGCTTCCCACTGCATTCCTGTTTGTTTATTCTCCAAAAAAGATCCCTGCTGGTTTAGTAGAATGATGTTGAGGTCTGTACCCTCACCTATTGGCAGCAGGTCCTGGGTAAGTTGCAGCCACGGCTCCATCTAAGCTGAGTTGGGAGTGTTACTTAAAAGTTCCACTCCGATCATCTTTTGATCTAAGCGTTCCCCGTGGGTTTTTTGATTATGGTTTTGCAGTTTTAGCTAAAATCAAAGAATCTGTGTCATTTTCTAGGACAGAGTTTCTGCAGAGCAGCAATAGTTAAATTTGTCTCAGTAGTGGATGGGACTGCAGGTGCAGAGCAACCCCGCCCCCCTTCCCACCACCCATAATTAAGAGCTGTTTATATGTTCTAACTAACAGCTAGAATTACCAGTGCAACAAAAATGGGGAGCAATATTGGAGCTATCCAGTCGAACAGTTTAGAAGGAGACGCCATCTCAGACACGGAAAACGAAGATGTACATGGATCTATTTGACTGCAAGTGGATACATTGGATTTGAGTGGAGCGAAAAGCTTGTAGCCTGTCAACTGTACTTTTAATGTCACACCTCAAAGCTTTTTCAAACAGCTTTTTGTTTGTCTACTTCTAAAGCCTGATCGCCAATGATCCATTTGTGGTGCATTGTTGTTGCATTAACACAACAAATAGAACATTCTTTAATTATTTTGCAAATTTTCATCACCCCTGTTATCTTTCTATCTGATGTTTGTCCCTCCACAACTTATGTTGTACATTCAAAAGTTACATTTATAACATGCTATTTTATTCTAAAGGTAATATGTCCATGCAATGTTGCACATTAACACCACTCATAACACCAGCATCTGTTTTCACCAAAGATAACAAAAGTTAATTTTGAAAGTACAAAAACGCAACATCATTTATGACACAAATTAAGCACTGAGTATTACAAGGATTCACTGAGAAGGGAGGGGGCACGAGAAGTAAAATATTCTTTATTTTTTAAAATTTCAGTTTCTTGTCTCTGTTGCCAGGTGCAACAAAGACAATGTGAACTGACGTTGTGAGACGAACTCCCCATACGATAGAAAGGGAGACACACTGCAGAGGGACCAGTGTAAATCAAATGTGATCCATAATAACTTGAATAAAGAATCACAATTTTAAGCTTAATTTTCTTCATATATGTCTGCCATCATCATTAAAAGAACATGTTAAAAACACTAAAACAGGATTTTTATTGGAGTGGGTCCTAAAGGATTCTGTTGTTCTACAGTCTGTTTGGTGGAATCTTGTGTCAGAGGTTTTTTTCTTTTTTTTTCTAGGGAAAAAAAGAACTGAATCTGTTGAAGGCAACAAACTTTTTCCATCCCTGTGTGAATGTTTGTGAACACCTGTCCCATACCTCTGCTTCAACAGGTTAACCATAGACAGCCATCATCACTTACACAACTGTCTCTGGCCCCTGGTGCAGAACCGAGGTCCTTCTTCATTCTGTTTTGGCTCTCCTCACTTCACACTGTGGAGATTCTTGATGGACAACCTAAAGCATGAAGAACCCTGGAGGAAAGCTATTGATTTTACTGAAGGTTGAAGGCTGAAGAAGCAGGCAATAAGTCTTGGTTCGGAGTGGCAGGAACGACTCTTCAACTTGGCAGGCTGACAGAATCCAGAAAGAGCGGTCTTAGAGCATAATTTGTAAAGACAGTCCAAGTCTGACAACTAAAATCCACACAGCAGACAAGTTTAGAGGCTTGAGCTTCATCTGCGGAAGAAATGTGGTCGGCACGGGGAATTTGATACAGCTTAGTGCTACATACACACTGTGCCTGATTGGTCAAAGTTCAA
>NC_050515.1:21282080-21333212 GCF_002922805.2 Oryzias melastigma | reverse complement strand
AATTTGTAAAGACAGTCCAAGTCTGACAACTAAGATCCACACAGCAGACAAGTTTAGAGGCTCGAGCTTCATCTGCGGAAGAAATGTGGTCAGCACGGGGAATTTGATACAGCTTAGTGCTACATACACACTGTGCCTGATTGGTCAAAGTTCAACCTGCTTAAACTTTCAATGCTTTCAATGGTTTTCTAAAATTTGCATTGCGACGAACACAAGAGTTTTGAACACGGGAGCCCGAAATGCGCATAAGCAGGTGTTTACTTTTCACCGGAAGTGGCCGCTTGAACGTGTGTTGTCGAGGCCGGTGTGACCGTATAAAACTAGACCATGCAGGGAAGATGATCACAATCTACTAGCTGTGAGTTTTACTAGCAGACATGACAAGAAATATAAAGTGTTGCTCGCAGCATGAGAGGGTATGATAAACCTGGAGGGCCTAAAAGGTTGGACAGATAGGCGACTGTAATACATGCAACAACTAGGAGGGATTTTTTTTGAAGCATTTGGAGTCCAAATAGGTAATTTGTTCAGAAATAATAAGCAACAACCCTTTTTTAATTGGTAATTTTTGTCTTCTATAGACTAAATCATATTCTGGAAACCTTTCCTATATTTTACTCTTATTGAGTTGAAGAATTTAAGAAATATTTTAATTAGTGTACTGAAAATAATCAGTTTTTAGTGATTTTATGTCAAATAAACGCTAAATAAATAAGTAAATGAAACGGACATACTGTGAATGCTTTTCGAATTGCTAAGTTGTTCTTTTTTTTTTAATGTTTTCTCTATCCTTAACAGGTCTTCAGTGAAAAATGCAGTTTTCCTTTCACAAAGCCAAGGCTCTTTCTAAAAAACTTGGGTTCCTTCTATTTTCTCACTCCTCTGTGTTCTTGTTTTCTTAGACGAGTGAGTGAATCATCCTCTTCAGCTCCAGATCAATGGACATCTCCACATGACTCCTCACAAGCCGCCTCGCTCTTCTACTTCGCTCTGCAATTGCCATGGAGACTCCAGCGAGCAGACTTGCTACAACTTGTCAGAGACATGCAATGGTTTGTAAAGGTCCCTGAGGCACACACAGAAACATGAACCGACGGCGTTCTAAGTCCAGAGATAACAGAAGCTCCTGACCTGCTCGGTGCGTCACCCCATTTTACCCGGCAGCTCATCCATGTTATTGGAGATCAACATTTCCTTGAGGATAGCCAAACACTTTTGTACTGTGCATGGATGGTTACAGGTTTTTGACTGGTTTGCACAGTGACAGTAAAAGTCCAAAAGCAAAACAGGGTGACTGAGCTCATATAGTTTACCCTGGTACACAATGATGAGTGAATATGAAGAGGCTCCGGGCAGCAGAGCAAGTAATGCAAAGGTCAAGGTCCAATAATCTGTGCCAAGTTGAGTTAAGTGAGCTCTCATGGGTGCAAAATTTAGTGGAAAAGTAAAGGATACAAATGTGTTTTTGTATGTTAGTAAAAAACATAATAGGAAAACGTGTTAAAGCTTTTGTCACAACTGCCCTGATGGGTAAACATGAGCAAAAAATGGACACAAAATATCAAGGTTATAGGCACATCAGTGAACCCATAAAGCCCAAATGTTTTTGCATTTGTTTTCCTATGGGCATGCTGCGGGCGACACGTCATAGGAAACACTCAAACATGCAAATGAAAGTAAGGGTGAGATGGATCAAAGGCACGTATGTCGTTGGGATTGTTCTGTGTTTTAATCCTCCATATTACCACACACTGAACAATGAGTCTGTTAGTAACGATCAAGCTACGAGTGTGCTCCTTGTGGTCAAAGGACCTGGTTGCAGACAAGATGGTGGCTGAAAATCACTAGCCAAAAATAGGGAAATCGCCAAACATCATAGTCGGACATTCAACAAGATTTCATAGTTGTAGCCACTTTTTTTAAAAAGCTTTTAATGTGAATAAATGTGTTTAGTGTTCAGGATTACCTTAAAATGGGTCAAAAGAAAGTAAACGTCCATATTAATTTCAAAAAAGGATATTGGAAAGGCGGGCTGCACGGTGGCGCAAGTGGTTAGCGCTCTCGCCTCACAGCGAGAAGGCCCCGGTTCGAATCCCGGCTGGGACCTTTCTGTGTGGAGTTTGCATGTTCTCCCCGTGCATGCGTGGGTTTTCACCGGGGACTCCGGCTTCCTCCCACCGTCCAAAAACATGCTTCGTAGGTTAATTGGTGACTCTAAATTGCCCCTAGGTGTGAATGTGAGAGTGAATGGATGTGTGATTGAGGCCCTGCGACGGACTGGCGACCTGTCCAGGGTGTACCCCGCCTTCGCCCTTCAGTAGCCGGGATAGGCTCCGGCACCCCGCGACCCCGAAAGGGACAAAGCGGTCAAGAAGATGGATGGATGGATGGATATTGGAAAGGCTTCAATTGGAGCTTCAACTCCAGACCAGTGTTTACATTTGACTGTAGTTAACTTCAACCTCTTACGTGATCAACGAGAATTGCCTTAATCTGTCGTGGAGACACTTTTATTAGTAATGTGTTGCATATCGGTGAAAAGCTGCTTTAAAGTGTTGCTTACCAGTGCAAAGCTAATTTAATCTGCAGATCAGCTAATCCTCATTGATCAGATAAGGAGTTATGGTATGTCAAAGAGCTTTGTAGGTTTTGACAGAGACACCACCGGTCATATATGTCAAATACAACCAAAAACAAGACTATTTTTTGACCAAAATGTGAGTGTGTTTGGGGGTGGTGTCCAGTTCTGGACTTTTAAGGATTTTCAGCCGCCATCTTGTCTTCAACCAGGTCCCCCTCCCTTATGGGATTCTTGCACACAGCCTAACTATTAGAAACGAGGATATTAGACAGTCAGATTGTAGTTTGTGTGGACATCCTACAGCAGGGGTATAGTAGATATTTTGGGAAATATAATAATAATATAAAATATGATGTGAAAGATACCTGCAAAAGTGGCAGAATAACAATCTGTTTTGTCCTGTCATTCTAAACACAGACAGAAAAATAAAAAATTGTGATAAGCAACTTTTCAGAAGTTTGATGCAGATTTTATTCCAAAATATAAATACAAGCTTCCACATTTAAAAAATATATATACCAAAGAATAAATCATCATATTTTGTTGAATTTCTTCAAAAAAAATTTCCTGTATAAAACAAACATTTTGTTTACAGGCTCATCATATTTCATATTTCCCAACTTGTTAGCACATATATGGATCCACTTTGAACAATGACAGATATGTCAACCTATCAGAAGTGAAATTAGATGTGAAGTAAACAGTAAATAGAGACTAAATAGGCTGCATCCCACCCACACTCATTAACTCATGTTTTTGCTGAAATGAGCTTTGAAAATGTGTCCTTTTTATTGCTACTGAAGTCTGTCATCAAACACTACACTCCAGGGGAATCCAATGGCACATGGATTCTTCTGATGTTTTTTTTTTTAAGTGGAATAAGCATTTCCACCAGAAAACATGAACATTTATTGATTTAACTGATTGTTGTTATCTTTGCAAGGAGCTTTGATGGCTCATAACCGGTCGTCCTACAGTAATGGAACAAACATGAATGGAGGCTAAAAGGGCCTGAAAGACCATGAAAGTATGTTTGTTTGCTTTCATAAAACCCTAATAATTTAAAGAATTAAAAACAATGTTTTATGATTTTATGTTAAAAATCTTATTTGCTAAATGTGGGATTAGCATTGATAATAGTAATAATTATAATGATAATAATAATAATTTTTGGCGAGCAAAATTGACCTTAAAGGGTCACTGTAACTGAATAACCCTCCTGTATTGGAACAGCAGGTTTAATGTTTATAATCCCTAACTGAATTCAATTCTCTGTGGACCATCTGTCAGGGTCAACACATGATCTCCATACGTGTGGATCTCTTACTTTAGCCCTTGTAAGATATTTCCCGTGGTTGGACTTCACTCCATTAAAAATGCCTAAAAGCACAAACAAGAAGCACTCACATAAACATGGGGGAAGCCACAGATGTGCCTTCAGTTTGCAGACGGCTTGTTGAGGTGCGTTCACTTTAGCCCATTACAGTTGGAAATGAGACACGGCCCTCACCCATCATCACAGCAATTGCTTAAATTACACCTACATGTGTTGCTCCCAAACTGCTGCCAATTTACCAATGAGAACAGCTGGATGGGAATATAAAAAGAGGAGAGTTAGAGGGATGAGCAGTTTGTGTTTCTACCTCGCTGACTCACCAATGGTTTGAAATGTGGCACAAACACTGATTTATATTAAAATAAATCTTATGATATAATAGAGCTTCCAAAACCAGTATCTGTGGGTAAAGACGGGTTTACTTAAATTTTACGGAAATATTTAAATTGAAATTCCAGGGATGAAAATTACTTTGATCACTCCAAACAGTTTTGCCTAAAATCTTTAAATTAGTGTATTTTTGTCGGATTATTGAGATGGATGTTGCAGGAAAAAAAAAAACATGATAAAAATGAGGGGCTGTGCTCTTATTGGTCATTTAATTCCAGCTTTGCACATTTTTTTTTTCCATTTTTTTACAAATTATACAACCTGGTAAACATTGTCCATTTATGTCTCTTCAATTAGGAGAGATTTTGGGATAAAACTCATTTATCTACAAGCAATTAATTCTATACATAAATTATATTTAGGACTATCACTCTTAATTCCATTACTTTTACTTCTGATTTCTTCTCAGACTACTGTCATCCATAAACTGTTGTATGTGTTGTAATATAACTTTGTCAATCAATCCATAAAGAAAAAAGTATTTTACTTTTAACCGCTCAAAATAAAAGTGGTATAAAACTATTCCTGTCAATTTAAAGGCTTTTGCGGAAAAATAAAACCTGTTTACAATTCAACGCCGATCCTTTTTTTTTAATCACCAATCCATTTAATTTGTGCATCTTGGTTGTGGAAGCAGCAATTGAAGAAATATGGCCACACCCACATCACTGGTCCCTCCACTCTGGGGCAACACTGATCCCAGTTATGTTGAAAATCTTTTTTATTTACCTCTTATCTATACATACATTTCCTTTTTATAAGTCAGAGCTCATCAAGGCCTAATTTAAATCTTTATCCTAATGCAGGGGAGGGTAAGTTTTTAACTTGTGGGCCACAAAAGGGTTCTAAAATTTGACAAAAGGGTCAGAGCAGGAGCACATGTGTGTTTTAGTTGTCATCCTTGTTAGAGAAAGAAATAAAATGAAATCTGGATGAAAGTATGCTTTGACAGAAAAAATATGAAACATGTTTATATTTTTTAAAACAGAATATTTGGGAGTTTTGAAAAAAAAAAAAAAAGTGGCTTTTTTATTTTCGTGTCAGTTGCACCAAAGGGTTGATGTCCTTCTGGCAAATTTGGAGAAACGCTGCTGCATTCATGTGGTATTTGAATGATCGGATAAATGTCATGAATGGTGGTCGAGGACCCAAATGCAGGAGACAGGATATGGAGGCAGAAACTCAAACATTTACTACATAAACGCAAGCATAACAAGACCAGGAGCACAAACCAGTGACATGACAGAACAGAGCAGATGACAATAAGAACTGAAAACCAGACACTTAAATACACTGAGGTTGATTAACTAAATGAAAAAAGCTGCAGATGATTAACCTGAACATGGTGAGACTGACAGGGATAACAGAACATGACAAAACTTAAGCACAGGATCATGACATAAATGATTGTCAAAAAACTGACATGAACGTCAGAGAAGCAACAAATCTTCCAACACCACATGAATGCAGAATAACCTGCACCTAAACAAAAGTCAATGTATTTGTAGAGCTTTGTCCATGGGGACAGAACTACAGGGAAAATAACACATTAAGGATTTTCAATATGATTTATTACAGGTTGAATAGTTTGATGGGCCACATGTGACCCATGGTTTTCCCACCCCTGTTCTACAAACTCTCTCAAAAGTGCTTTAAATGTCTGTTTTGACAATATTCCAACAACATCTGTGTCCCAGTTGGTCTTTTTTTCATTGGATCTGCCTCCAGAACAGCCTCTGACTTTGGCTCTGACACTAAAACTTTCGCAATTCCTTTTTTTGTGCCAGATGTGTTGTGTCTCCCCTGTTTTTCTTTGCTGATTACTCCACAGCTTATTTGTCATTTATCTTCAGTAGTTGTTTATTCACGGTTTAGATTTTCTGGATTGTTTCTGACAAAGGAGAGATGAGTTTTAGCATTACCTCAACAACACAGGATAACAATAGTAACCTCCTGTCTAAATCAAGTGCCAGAAACCACAACAATCTCACTCTATATTAAACAGATACGTCTTACTCAACAGAAAAAATGCATGAAAGTATATTTAAGTATTCTTAGTTTAATCATGTGATTAGATTTTTTTGTGTGATTATTTAATCGTGACCTGTAATTAATAATTCGAATTAATCGATTTTAATCACAAATAAATTTAACCTAGTAATTGCTAATTTTGAAGTTTTTTTCATTTAAATTCATTATATTGGGGCTCAGTAAAACATCAAAATAAAAAAAATAAAAAACTGGCTTTATGAAGTCAACATTTACTTTAACACTGACAAGGGGCTTATTTTTCAATATTGAGCAATTAAGTAAAAATAAAACAAAACAACCGGTCTAGAGAGCTCAATTTCTTTTCTGGCTCTAAGTACAAAATGTGCGCCTAATGAACCCGTGTTGGAAATTAAACCAGATTGAACTTTGACCAATCTGAAACTCGGATTCGATAGTGACACACGAATGGCGTCAAACCAAAAGAAAGAGAAGAATCGCCCCATTTAACACGTTCTTGAACACGTCTCTCACTCAGTATGAACATCGAATGTGTGCGTGAGTCTGTCTCTACAGCCCTGTGATGGACAGGGTAAGCGTCAAGTGTGTACCCCTTCTTCACCCTGAAGTAACTGGGAAAGGCTCCAGCAACTCTGCACAGAACTAAGTGGGTTTTGAATGATGGATGGACGTGCTATTGACCACTTGATCAACACATCATGGTAGGGAAACATTTCATGCGTTCTCACAAGGTTCAAGTTTCTTTGTGATGTTGTATGGACAGCTTTCACTGGTACACAAAAATATGATTTGATAAAACCCAAAAAGATCCGACAAACAACTGAAATACTAACAAAGTTTTGACAAAGGTTGACTGTGGCGCAACTTGCTTAAGAAAAGACAATATTGTTTCTCTGAAGTTGAAGATTCTTCTTCGGGTTCCTCACTGTCTCTTATCTTCCCAGAGAAACTTTCCAAACATGTCTTCATTTCGGCTAATATTAGCCTTTAGTTTTGGGATTTTTTCTTAGTTAGATGTCCAATTAAGCAGCTGTTTTATGTCACACGCCTATCAGCAGATGTGAACAGAATCCGGTAGTTTTCCTAAATAAAACTTCCTTCAGAAATCAGAAAATTAAAAAAGCTCAAAGAATCAAAGTTAGCATATGCATTTTTTTCCTGGTTCTGCGATTCAGTACTAAGAGACCTTCGGACCGCAACCAATTTATTGCCCAGGGATTGGGACCTCTGATTAGTGTATACATTTTATGTCAAGTGACCCTCGGACTGGTACTGGTTCACAACTCGGGGGGTTGGAGGCCCCTGCTGTAATATAACAGCCATCACGTTGAAAAACGACGAGTTACGGACACTCAAAACGTCCAAACATGACACAGAAAGAGGCCTGGAAAATATGTCCATATATGACGAGTCGGGAACGAGAATGCATTGTTTAGGGACATAATGAATAGGGTAAATTAAATTAAAATTAAGTTGTTTCTGGTTATATTTGATCATTGAGGCCTCTTTGGTTTCAGTCATTGGTTGTTGTTGCCATACGCACAAAAGCTAAAAGATAAAATTAAGAGAATGTGAAATGATCAAAGAAACGACTCGAATGGTGTGTCCTTGGATTGAACTTACTGTGAACAAAACAAAATTTACCAAAACACACAAGACACATCTACAATTAAGATGATTTTTTACAGCTATTGAAAGGAGAAAACCACTTAGATCGTAAATTACTGGTATTAGTTGAGAAATGCAATATCCATACATATGAATCAGCTATATGTCTATTGTCTTAAAACACAATCACTAGTAGAAACCTTGTTTAAGTGATGTCAAATAACTTAAGGAACAGGTCATTAACAAAGTCTACCCATGAACAAATGTGAATCTGATACCACAAAAACAATATGACCCCACTCAGGGCTCACAGATTTACACCAGCAGTGTGTCCAAAGGTTAGAGATACCTGTCAACTGTTTATCTGAACGCCAGCGTTTCTCTGAGCTGAAGCATGCTTTCACAGCCACACAGCTGCCGATGGAGGAGCTCTCAGCTCTGAGTTGGAGGCTCATGTCAGCTGTTGCAATGAAATTACTGCCTTTATCAGAGTGTAATCACTGTTATTGTGCTGTCTCCCTTGTCACTGTCACACAGCCAGAGGAAATGGCTGCGAGTCTATTTTCAGGCTCCCTGCAGTTGGCAGCCAACAGCTCGACCCTTCTGTTTGAACAAGCACACATGTCGGAGCCTTCAGAAACGCTGAGGACATTACTTCCAGAGCAGGTTGATGAATGAAACTTTCAGCATTGTTGGGGTTCTTGGCCGGCTGCTGATCTTCATTTGTCATGCCAAATTTCTTCGTTGTCGCTTCCCGTAAACCCTCAGAACCAGCCACCGCACAACGAGGATCATTTATCGAGCCGTTTGAGAGGGTTGTTGTCCTCGCTTGAGCAGTCGAACCCTGAGCGATGAGTTCATTTCCAGAGCCAAAGGTTCTGCCAGGCAAGACATGGGGCTGAGGTTTATTTGAAATGTAAATCTCGAGCCGTGTCTATTGGGTTTTCATCCTGTCCATGAAAAATGCATGCTGTGATCTCATTATCCTGCTCGCCTCTTGGAACGCCTCGTAAAATCAATCTGGGGCAGAGGAGGGGTGAGAACTCCGCAGACTCTTCTTCTCTTTTCACGAGGAGTGAAGAGGCCTGACAAGTGGGAGGAGAAGTGCGGAGGAGGGATTGCATGGAATTAATGGTCTGGTGTGATAAGCATGTTCAGGAGGGACATATATGATGAAATCATGATTTCAGTCTTTGACAGCAAAGGTTTGGGTGTCTAAAGTAAAAAATTGTTCAAATCCAGGCTCTCTGTGCTTGTGTGCTCTAAGTTTATTTAAAACTTTATTTTGAGAAAAACTCATATATTGTTATTCATTTTTAGAGACTTCGTTCTGTATTGAAAAAATGTAAATCTTACCGATAATTAATTCTTTTTAATACAGTTACACCATGTTAAAAATGAGAAGCTCACATTTTAGACAGTGAGTATATACGATGATTTTTTTTCCCCTGAACACTCGATATATATTAAACACTAACATTGTGGTTAACAAATACTTACCAAATCACTCAACATCTCATAAGTGATACTGTATATCATAAAGTGGTATTGCAAAATGTCATCAAAGGGTTTAAAACATCTTAATTTAGAAAAAACACATTTTCTATTAGGTCTTTATGAAGTGGACTTTAAGGTGATTTAAGGCCATTTTTTGGTGCTGTGTTTGTGCCCTCTAACAACACAAAGTCATTGAACCCTGATCTCTGAAAATGTGTGAATAGTTGAGACAAATTTGTTGGAGTGTGCCCAATAAGCCTTTTTTGGAACTGTTTTATAGTTGATTTGTCAATCAAAGTGTATTTTATGCCACAATGAAGGAGACAAGCTTTCACTGTTAGGGTTTTCATAAAAGTTTTGTCATGATTAACCAACAGGAGACAATGGACAAATGTAAATGGGATCATATTGGTTTGCAGCATGTATCGCTCTAAAAATGGTCTACTCTCATGTGCTGAAAATGCTACAAGAAGTTGATTGCTTTCTGTTTACCATTAATGCAGGGCTGGCCAACTCTGGTCCTTAAGCACCACAACTCCCTGCCGAGCCTGACACATGATTTTAAAGCAATCCAGGTAGTTAGAATACAGAAAGGGTTGTGGCCTTTGAGGACTAGAGCTGACCATTAGTGTCTAAGACAGAAGTGGGTTTTCTAAAGATGAGACCCAGTGCCTCCCTGCTAGACACTCAGCAGAGATTGGATTGGGGGGTTAAACCACCAACTGGAGTGCTCACCTGAGGCACACCTAGGTGCATGACAACTAATGGGACTTTAACTACCGGGATCAACTGCGTCCAGCCAATCAGATCATGCCAGATCCGAGTATAATGGAAAACAAGCAAGTATGTGGCCTTTAGGGCCAATACCTGGTCTAGACATCATGACTATGCTCATCAGTACAGTTGAATTGCCCATGTTTCTGCTTACCACTTAAAATGATAACATTTTATTTTTCATGGAATTTAGCTTATAATTAGAATGATCTCACAGTCTGTGTCTTTACATAGGACCATGGGTCACCAGTCATGGTGGCAATGTATTGTTGCACGATTGACGCTGTAACATACGTTTCACATTCACAGCCTAGCTATACTGTGGCTTGCAAGCAAGCCAAGCATTTTACAAACAGAATGAGAGCAACCTCAACAACTAAGCAAACGGTACTTTGTGATCAATCCAGTTACTGTATTAAACAAAGGTACACTTTCAGTTTGGGCTAGGCTTCATGATTCATCTGAGTACAAGTTAAAGTTGTTATAGCATCAAACTCTAGGGCTCTTCTGAGAGTCATTAACCTCCGCTCAATGAGCTGGATTAATCTCTGCTGCTCCTCATTTCCGTTAGCTATTTATATGTGTGTGTTTGAATCCGGTCTGGATGTTCAGAGATCCTGATTGACTGTCAGCTGACACATTTCTTGTGTCATCTGCCTTTAAGTTTCTTTAAGGCATTGGAAGTTATTAATATCTTGGTGTTACTGACAGTCATAAAAAGTGCTTCGAATAGCCTCTGAGAATGTCTAAATGACTGTGTTGTGGAAGCGACGGCGTGACACACTCTTTCCAGCTGCAGTCTTAGTTTATCTCTCTGGCCCATTGAGCTTCCTGGAGATCAGTTTTAATAAAATTGCTGGACTGTTTATGTTTAACTTAAGACTCAGATAAGTTTATGTGTTTGACGCACATTGCCTAGATGAGCTGTACATACTAGAGCTTGCTGTGATTTGTTCCTTATGCTGGATGCGTGGGTTGCAGAATTCTCTAAAACTATCTGTCACAACAAATTTAGAAGCTGACAAAATCTTGCAGTCAAGCGCCGGGTTTTATCACGTCTTCTTTGGTCCAGTGAAGAAATCTCAACGCAATGATGGCTCATAACAGCTTTTCCCCTCTGGGGATGTCACTTGTACTTTTTTTCAATGTTTAATATCTCTTTCATCACAGGCACTCTTCCTTAAGATCTTGGCCAATTCCCCTTTACCCCTGGCAGGGCCCATCAGCTGCAATGCTATTAGTGTGCCTTATGCTCCAATGGCTCCTGTAAGGCTGTAAAACAGTCGTGACACTGTTAAACAGTTACAGTGTCAGTCACGTCAGCTGGTCTGTTACCAATCTGTTCTGTTAGGAGAGCAGATTGGTTACTAGATTGGTAATCTTGTATCATTGTTGTAAGGCTGTCAGAGTGGAGGTATGTTCATTCCAACAACATATTTGCACAATCAATTAAATACATGTGGTAAGTATGACATCAGCTGTCTCCCAGAGAACCCCAGCTTTTCAAAAAAGGTCAATTTTGAGGAAGCAGAGATGAGGATGTTGAGGTTGTCTTTGGGAATGAAAGGATTAAGAATGTATACATCAGAGGAGCAGCTCATGTTTGGAGATAAATACAGGGAAGTCCGATTGAAATGGTTTGGACATAGAGGAGTGATTTAGTTGGATGCTGAGATTAGAATTGACAAGAAAGAGAAAGTGGAAATTCATGGATGTAAAGAAGGAGGATATCAGGGAATTCAATGTGAACCAAGGGGATGGTCACATCGACCATCGACCTTAAGAAAATATCTGAAGGATTCATCCCATTTTGCATGAAGAAGACTGAACTCACCATCCTGGGAGATGCTTATTCAAGCAACCACTTCCAGGGTAAAGTCTATTTAAGCACACTCAAATGTCGTCCAAAACTCTTGCTATGCAAGTTTTTAAGACGTTTTTGGGCTCTACATACATAACACGAGGTCATTGAACACACAAAGGTTAAATTGAACTTTGACCATTTAGGGACTCAGATTCGACCATGATAACATCTTCAATTCACAGAAAAGTCAATCGTTTGAAAACTGATGGAGGAAAAAATATTAGTTGTGGTTTGTGCCCGGCTGTAATTATGTGACACCAAGTCTTTCATATATCGGAATAAAGCTGTGAAAGAAAAAGGATGGAGTAAGATTTGTGAGATTTGCAATTTGACATTTCACCAAACCTCTTAAAAACTCTTGGTGGTGTACATAAACTAATGCTAATAAACTGTAGAAGAAGAAGAAGAAGAAGAAGAAGAAGCCCCTCCCTGCTTGTCCACTGTGAACACTGTGGGCTAAATGTGCCTTCAAGAATGCTCGCCACGTTTGGTGGAAACATCTAACAGACACACACACACACACACCCACATATATATATACAAATAAACCGTTACTGAAACATTGTTTTGTGAATATACCTTTTCTTTTTGTCAGTTTAAATAAAGCTAAAATTACATTGAATTTTTCGCTTATTATATTTTTCATCCTGTATTTGGTGAATTGTATGGTAGAAGTTATCGTTTTTACAAAGCAAAACTCTTCTCTAACACAAATTTGTGAATATTATTTGAGACTTGAACAGTTTTGAACAGTTTTTGTGTTTACAAGCAACTGTGACAATTTAACATAAGAATATTTCTGTTGTTGGTGTTTTATTGTACCTTTATTTACACAGGAGAGAGTAAACTCATTGTCAGTGATTCTCTGTTAACACTTGTTACTATCCCATTTGGGAAATGACATGAAACGACCTCCTTTCTATGACCCTCCAGGGGCCCTGACAACTCAAAAACCCGCAGCGCCCCATTCGGTTTACCACCCCTGTATGGGAGCATGTGTCTAAGGCCTAACCATTAGGCCTTTATCATCTTTATCTGCATTTCATATGTCGCTTGTATTTGCCTCCATGTTCTTGTCTGCAAAGTTACACTCAACAAAGTGAAATACTTTTGTTTTCATTTTATGTTTTTTGCTCAGGCAGGAAGTGGGTGTAGCTTTTATTTATTTACATTGCCACAATTTTTACGTACAAGCTATACTTCCAATCCAAAGGTATGTTATTGGTGACGTAGCATCACATTTTTATTATATTTATTAAAGAAGCGTCCATGCTGTAATCTCATTGGAATAATGGAGAGAACAGCTTCTCCGTGTTCCATAGGCTCAGGTTTATTTAATGATTTCTCCCGAGAACTCACTTAGTAGCGATTTGTTGCCGCCATCATCCAAGGTCCCCATCTCCGTGATTAAAACGTGCGGTAGCTAAACTAATTTGGACCTTGAGTGATGTCAGAGTAAGAACCTCCATAATGAGGGGCAGAAAAACACGTCGGGATCTGGAGCGTCTCGTTCTGTCTGAGCTCAGAGCGGCGAGGCTCTAAGCCCGCAGTCTTTTCTTCTGGTGTCAAGTGATAGGAAAGACGACACCGGTCTGGCCTCCTGTCTGCCCCAAATGTCAGAAGGGGGAAATGTCAGGTGATGTGTGTTGACTGGTTGGCCTTTGCATAAACAAACAGGTCTGAGGAAGATCGTTGGGTTTATGGCACCTAACTAGTAATACAATATTAACCACGGTGTGAAGCACTTATTAATTTGATGATGAGTGTGTGCATACGTCCAAACAGAGGGTGTAATTTTCCAACAGGATAAAACTCACAGACAAATTATGATTACATAATTGAATGTCTCGTAAGCACAATGAGTGCAGTTTTAATTGTTACATGAGAACAATCGAGCATTTTGTCTTAATCAGGTGGTTGAACTGGGTTTATTTTTAGCAGATTATTCAGTTGAACCCAATTATCTCTGCTGAGGCAGGTACCTCTGGGCTGCTGTGGAAGCGTCTGACTAACTTAATTGGCCTTTCCGTCTGTGGAAAGATAAGATGGCGAGAACATGGAGTACGCACACCCATGCTCGGTCCAGGCTCTTTTAGTGAGGATGAAGGAGGGGATGTGTCATTGAATTAAGAAGATCCTGGAGTGTCGAGATACATGGGGAAAAGGGCAAAAAGTGAGTGTCACAAGGAGCAAATGTCTTTGCAGCGCCTACAATTTTTGGGTAAATATATCATTTAAATTATACTAGCCCCATTTAGCCATCAACGCAAGTTCAGAATTCCTGTAAATGTGTAAATTTATGGAAATGTAACAAGGTGGCCAAACCGCTATAAGTTCCTTATTTTGATCTGGAGGTGTGTGGAGACAGAGGACCCGGGACAACTATTTATAAAAAGGGTAAGAGCCAGTTTATTTTCTCCAGCGGGAACCAATGTCTTCCTTCAGTTGGAGCCAGGAGCTTCTGTCAAGCAAAATAAAATCCCCTGAGAGTTGATGCACCAAAAACACCAGGCTTCTAAAAAAAAAACAAGAATAAAACAATAAATAGCTGCATGCACAAAAACAAAGTAGCTCTGATGTAAAGAAAGTCTCTCAGGTACCACACCCCTCTGCTGCTTTCTGTCGCTTCCCCCTCCAACCGCCATCCGGCTCCTGGCTCTAGGCTGCTTCCACAGCTTGCCAAAGTTCTGCAAACTGTCATGCTTTTGTTCTGAAATTGGAGTTGGTCTTGAAGTAGTCTCAGTACCTCCCCAGGTAAGTGTTCCCTCATATTCATTTTGGTTCAAATAATGTTGGGACTTAATTGACTTAATTTTTCTGCTATATTAAGCTAACAACATTAAAACTTTATCACGCGTCTTCGGTTGACTAAAAATTTCCCTTGAAAAATGTTGGCATTTTCCCTTAACTACTTAATGTCTTAAGTATAGCTTTAATCACATATATGACTGAGTGATATTTCATTTTTTAAGTAAATAAGGCAATTATTGAGAGAGTAACTGCTAATGTGATAGCCAAGCCAATGATTTGGACGGCCCAGTGGGCTGGGTGTAGAGCTGACATGTAGGATTCAACTCCAGGGTGTATGTACTATGAGTCTGATCTAGTGCGAGTCACAGTCGCTACAGTAAAAAATGTTAAGTCTCTTCAACTTTTATGTGAGTTAGAAAAACTGAAAATTGAAAGTAGGACAAACTTAAAAGCATAACTGAAAATGTTGAGTTTAAGTGCTCAATTTAAAAAATGTCCTAAAGTTTGTTGCCTTATAATTTTGAGTTCGCCTGACTTTTCTTTTTTTATAGTGTACTAAGTTCTTAAAAAAACTCAGGTAACCTATAAATAAAGTTACTATCAGTTGGTAATGAACAAGAACTAAAGTTGTCAACTCTTGAATATTTTTACATAAATATGATTAGAAGCTGCTTTTCCAGCTTTAGGTGGCCTTTCCTTTTCTTTCCTTTCTTTTCTTTTTTTTTGTCCTGTCCAGCAAATGAAAACAGATTGCAGCTGAGTGTCTCTAGTGATAGACATGTTTTGCTTTTACAATTGAGGTTGTTTGCTACTCTTCAAGTGTGTTATTACATCTTTTGTAATTGAAGCTGAAGTGTATTGAGTCTTAGCCGTTCAGACAGGTCAGGAGGATGGGGGGCAGATGAGTAAACTAGCGATGAGTAAACTAAAGACATGCGATGACCCGGTTTATTAGAGATTGTGCCATTGAGGCTGTATTCCTGTTTCACTTCGCAGCCTAGATCATAATGGTAAAATCGTATTTAATTACATGGTAAGGGGCCCGTCGGTCTGAGTTTGGCATATACGAATTAAACACTAGTTAATTAGCTAATTATACAAGTTCTTTCAGTTCTTCGGTTTCTGTTTTCTCCCCGTTTTTTTCCTCTGTTCCCCCTCTCGGGTTCCCTAGAGAGATGTTAGTGTAAGATGAAAGATGGCCCATCAGAAAGATGGCCCATACCCCAAAGGGGAACCCTGGTCCTCAGATGCCCTCAGACCCCCAACCCCACCAGAAGACCCCCACTGTCCACCAAGCACCGCCCTGTGCTTCAACCTCACCCCTGGAGCCCGAGCCGAAGGGAGCCAAGCTGTAGACCCAGCTGAGCTCCAGTCCCCCTACCCAACCCTAGGGCCTCGGAGGCACAACCACCCCCCACCATAGGCAAGGATTCACACCCCGGTAGATGCTCTAGTCCTCAGTGGCCCCAGTGCCCTTTTTTTTTAACATCTTGAGCTGCGTTCACACCGCCCTTCAGACCACTTCCAATGAAAAGTCCATGTAAATGCACTTTATCGTGCGTTTTAAGCCTTAAAACTCTTGCATACAGGCATTCAAGACTGTTTTGGAACTCCACATAAAAACACAAATCAACTGAACTAAACCAGGTCAAACTTTGATCACTCAGGGACTTTGGTAGTGACACAAAGATGGAGTCCCTTCTAATTCACGCAGTGGCGGGCCGTGCATTTCACACCTAGGCCTTCAGTAGTGCTCCATCTGAATCAACCCAACCCTCAATAACTATTTTATAGCAATAAAACTTCTACTGCAGGTACAGCTGCCACACACACACCAAAAGCATAAAAAAATAACCTGATAAAATTGCAATAATATTTAGGTATATAGCAAAATTTTACTCACCAAAAATCCGGATTATTTGTACACAAAATACATCATTTCTATCCTCAAGAAGATTTCAATCACTCTGTCGTGCAGAATCCGTGCGTTTTAGTTCCATCAAGAAGTCCTTTTCTATCGCCATGGAAGCTAATGCTGAAAGTCGAGCCTGCCCTGACGTATTTCTGGCATAAGTTTTAATTCGCTTCAGGGCTGAGAATGTCCGTTCAACAGAAGCAGTGGACACGGGGCTTGCTAGCTTCGGAGTTGCCCGACCCCGCTTAACAATGTCCAGCTTTTCTTGAAAAGTCCGTCTTGAAAACGGCTTTGACAGTAAGTCTGCAACCAAATCCATTTCTTCTCCTCCTTCAGCCATTGTGGATTGACAAACCAGCTATTAAATTCGATTTATTTGCCTGTGAGGGTCGCTACGGATTCAGTTTACCGGCTCTTCCTAGTACACTCTCCGATTATCCAATCACAGCGCGTGAAAATCCTGACGTTTCCGTGGGCCAGCTAGCTGGCCTATCACGTGGTCTCCTCCAGATCTGATTGGTTGAAGCAACAGCTTGGTCGACAATTATTTTATGCTACAGGGCCCGCAGAACTGATTGTGAAGGCCTCCGGGCAGATTTCTTTGACCCTAGCAACAAATGGTGCTGCAATGTGATTGGTTAATGCTTAAATAGGAAAATACACGTTTGGAAGCAGCGCAGCCAGGGAGACAGCAATGAAAGGACGAAGACAGAGCATTTGGAATTATAGAATACGTATTCACGGAAATAAATAATAATTAATATCAGTCTGTGATTCAGATATTTTTAGGCCAGCAGAGAAGGCCTTGCAGGCCCTGACGGTCCGCCACTGAATTCACGGAAGCACCAACCGTTTGTAAAGAGATCATTGAGGAGGAATTAATAATCACAGCTTGTGTTCGGCTGGGATTCTCCGACACTAAGTCTTTCATATATCGGAAAAAAAGTTGTGAGAGAAAACGCCTGGAGTAAGATTAACAGAATTTGAAAGAAGTAATACTCAGACATGAAATTTTGAGCTTAATTTTCTTTACGTATGTCCTCCATCATGAGAAAAAAGCCACAAGAACATGTTAAAAACATGATTGTCATCAGAGTGGGTGTTTAAATGTATAATCTCTCAGCCATGGACACTCTTACAGTAGACCATTTGAGAAGTATCAAGGTTCTCCATGAGTAAAATATTATTTCATTTGTGGATAAGAGCCCGGAGCTCTGGAATGTGTTATCTCTGTAAGGCACCTTGAAATATGATCCATATCTGTTTTATTCATGGACTTCTCATCTGCTTTTAACACTGTTAACAATAATACACTGCTGGAACATCTTTCTTCACTGCAGGTTCATAAAACACTGATTTTATGGATCAGAGAGTTTTTATCTGACAGGCCTCAGAATGTGGTGATGAACAATGTTAGGTCCAGCCAAATGATTTTGAAAACGGGACTTCCCCAGGGCTGTGTATTGTCCCCAATTCTTTTTTCTCTGTACACAAACAGCATCTCCTGCGACACAGAAGGCCTGACCCTCCTGAAGTATGCAGATGATATGGCCCTTGTAGCACACGTGACAGACTCCCATGCCCTGGAAAAATACCAACAGCAGGTCAACACTCTGGTCTGCATGTTCACGCAGAACTCCCTGGAGCTGAACATCTCCAAAACAAAGGAGCTGTGCTGCAGAGGCAGAAGGCATAACAGCCCAGAGGATCTTTTCCAACCTCTCGTGATCCAGGGCCAGCAGGTGGAGCAGGTAGACTCTTTTAAATACCTGGGGACAATAATGGACTGTAGCCTGTCTTTCGGACACCATGTGGATGCTGTTTACAAGAAAGCACAGCAACGCCTCCACCTTCTGAGGAAATTAAGATTTTTTAACATCAATAAGGACATTTTATCCATGGAGTACATTTCACTGGTGGAGTCCATCCTCACATTTAACATCGCTTCCTGGTTCAACTTTCTCACCCTTAAACCAAAAAACACTCTCTCAAAAATAATCAATCAGGCCTCCAAAATCACTCAAACAGCTCAATCTCCTTTCAGTGACCTGTACAGGCGAGCAGTGATGAGGAAAGCCACCTCCATCACTGTGGACACTACCCACCCTCTCCATCACTCTTTCTCCATGTTGCCATCAGGCAGGAGATACAGAACACCGTTGGCCAGGACAAACATCTACAAAAAATCATTTATCCCCAATGCAGTCACTCTGCTTAATTTTCAATAGCACTTAAATTGTATGTATGTGGATGGTGAATTATGTGATTTTTAGGATCTCTATGACTTTTGATTTTCTATATATTTATTAACTTTTTAGCTTTTTTAACTTTTATCAATTGAATCAATTTTACTGTCTTATGCCGTGTTGAAAGATGAATTTCTGTTCATTGAACAGACAACAAAGTCTATCTATCTATCTATCTATCTATCTATCTATCTATCTATCTATCTATCTATCTATCTATCTATCTATCTATCTATCTATCTATCTATCTTCCAAGTTGAGCTTTTTGATTTTTTTTTAATGTTCATTTAGAAAGTCTAATTGATGCTCTGTGATCTGGTTCCTCTGGATGACGCATCTGTCTGCCCTGGAGCTGCAGCTTCCTCGACTGCTGCTGGATTTTCTGAGCGGATGTTTGTTTGAGCTGCAACCAAACCTCAAGAGCAGCAGATTATCACAGAGGAGAGTCTCAACGAGAGCAGAAGAGATGTTTTTCTCACATTTTGACTCCGTCTTCATACCAGGAGAAATTTAAACTGCATCTGCATCTGTAGCGCTGTGCAGCGCTCCTATGCCTCCAACAGCAGCTGATAAAACATTTAACGCCGGAATAATCATTGCAGAGAATACCTCAACCGCTGCTGCAGTTCTCATAAATATTAAAAGTAAATCCTGACGAATACAGAATATCTCAAATGAACACAAAACATTGTTGGTGTTTTCATGTCCAAAAACTTTTTTTTTTCCTTTTAAGTTGGCTTGAAAAGCCAAAAGGTTCAATTTTAGAAGCCAAAATGACAGAAAGAAACGTGCATCATTATCAAAGCTGCTGCTGTTAATTGGTTCTTTAAGTTCCTGGTTTGTTGTGAGGATAACTTCTTCTGGTTCATTTTGCAACTTCAAACATGACTCAAAAATGAGAAATCATTCAGGTGAAGATGCTTTTGGCTGCACCGTTCCTTTAAAGGCCTCACGTGAGAAAACGTGCTATCACTGGGTTCAGTCAGGAGCAGGACAAATGAACAGAGAGCATTCAAGGCTTCATAAGCCCACAATCCTGCGGCGATTCAGCCTAAGCTTTTGTTCCCATGACAGCAGCAGGACGAGGGCTCAGCCTGCAGTTTCACAGAGCAAATTGTGCCACGCAGCACATCTCACTTCCACAGAAATTGTTGTGAATTTTCTCAAAGAAGTAGCCAGGCGTAGTTTTCTGAGTCTGATTTGATTGCACAGTGGTAAAAAAAAATGAGGAGGGGGGAGGAAAGAGTGGAAGGGGCAGAAAGCTAGAAACCAGTAACTCAGGAGTCTGGCTGCTTTACAAACTGGTGTTGAAATTCAGATCACACAAATGGTTGAAAGCCAGGCTTTTTACAAGGGGAGGAAAGAAGTGGAAGGGGCAGAAAGAGACTCGATGACTGTGGTAAACTTGACCCAGAATGTAAAGCCAGCTCCCTTTTAATGATAATGCTTTTTAGAAGCAAATCTAGGTAGTAAGTTATTTTATCTTTTAAATGATGCTACTTTCTAAAAGGCGTTGATGATATTTCTGACAAATCATTGATTTTGCATTACAAGCACCAAATTTGGCATGGATGTTCCTTAGGAATCCCTCTTTTAGAAAAGCAGGTTAGCCACAAGAAAAATCCCGAATGACCATTTGTAAAGATGTTCATGTACAAAATGCAGTTTTTAAACTTGACCTACAGGATACTGTTATATGTATATGATACATATATTACATATATTTTAAAACCTTAGGTTTTCTCGTGACTAAGAGGAGATCCTAACATTCGTCCACGTCAAATTTAGTGCTTGTACCACAAAATATATGATTCTTTTTTTAAACCGTCTCCACTATAAATGAGAAGCAGACATTTGGACTACCAATACTTGGTACACTTCTTCTCAAATAAGTTTGGTAAATGTTTCTAACTCCTCTGATAATCAGAACAAATTAGAAACATGTTTTTTTTTTCAAAAACTGTTTGACAAACAGTTACGCAAAACTGTGATTAGAAAGACACTAAAACATGACAAGTCATTGCTACCATTAAACACTGGAGGGACTGACTGAATGGTGTAGCAAGCCACCTAGTGGTTACTTCCTGAACTGACCTCATTCTGATGAGTTTTTGAATGCGCTTCATACAGGAAACTAATATGTTTTTCAAAAATGATACACATGGTTGTGTGACATGTCACCAAACTTTTTTTTTCATTTTAATTAAACTGTAATTGCACGTGCACCACAGCAACCACAAGCTCCCCCTATTATCACGCTTTTCCACTTAATTATTTTTTAGCTTCTCCAAAAAGAGCTGCATGATGTTGATTACAGCTAATCAGCCATGCCCTCCAGTTGGCATTCATTCAGGGGTGAGGGGTGAATGGCTCTATGGTGCCTAAAATCCAGTATGGTGGTGGGGGGGGGGCTTCAAATCAAGTTGGCATTCCCAGTTGCACTCATGCATCCCTCCACCTCCACCGCTCTCTTCGCTTCTGTTTGGATGTTCGTTCTGGGTCAAAGGTTCTGGATAAATGGGGTCGTCGCTCGGAGCCCCACTGAGCGGTAAATAAGCATCAGAGGGAGGGGGGGAGCCAAAACGCTGTTTCCTTCTTCTGTTGTTTGTTTGTTTACTGTCATGAAATGATCGACTCACTGAGCTCTGTCTGTCAAACTTCTTGTGAGAAGTGTGAGAAAAAGCATGCTTCAAGCAGCAGGTCATTACCAACACTTAAACAACAAGCACAGGTGGATAAGGGTGAGGTAGGTGCCCCCCCCCAAAAAAAATCCTATATGTAATAAGCCTTGTGCAGACACAATTTACAGCCTTCATGTTTTCTCAGAAACAACAGTGTGCCTTATCATTTGGAGCACCTTATTTTTGTGTTGTCTTTCGGTAAAAAAAACCCTTCAGGAGTCTCCACAGCAAATCAGCTTTCACTGAGTAGCGCTCTTTGTTTTTGGCAGAGAGTTTTATGCTGGAAGTTCTTCCTGACACAACAACCCTGTATTTTATTCAGGCTGGTGACCAGCTCAGGGAGACCAAGACCTAGGCCTCCTTGTGGCTTAATAATTAGGCAATAAGAGTATTGCCTAAGGACCCCATGGTTTAAGCTCACTGCACCCCTTGGGAAACGAACCCTGGACCTGCTCGCCAGCTCTACAACGAGCCAACTGAACCATCCACCCGCACGTATTAAATACATATAAGTCAATTTATGTCCGCACAAATACTTCATGATACACTTACCAAATGCATGACAGTTGTAATTTCCTCTGTAATGACAGCTCTTTAAGGTCCATCTGAGCCTCAAGAGACCAGAAAGACACTCCTGTCTACAACCCTCTGGGGGCCTGAACAACCCAAAAACCCCTACACAGGTTGGCTCGTATGGGTGCATAAGGCTGTACTTTTATGTGTTGTATAAGTGTTTGTTTCAACCTGCCGTCCACAGCATGCCTGTAAAGAAACATGCATGGATATTTTGGTTCTACGGAGCGGTCTACAACCTTGATTTTTCGTGCGGGGTACCTGTGTGTCCGTACAGGTTTGTCCGCCTGCTTTTCACCCCCAGACAGTCGTTTTGACCCATCATGACTAAAGCTTTACTTCACCCTTTAGAAAAATACAACAAAGCTTTGTATTTATCTTATTAATACTTTGATGATTTTCAAAATTACTATATTTTTGCACAAATACAAACTTTAAAATAGAGAATATTTTTCTCTAAATCCAAAATGTTTTTTTAAGTAAGGGATGAATTTATATTATAATATGACACCCTGTGTAATGCAAACTCATGAAGCTCCAACAAATATCTTCCTATTAGGAAAAAAAAAATATTTTCAATTGTTACACCAATCAGTCTTTAGTTGTGGACCTTTATCCTTTTCTAACTGTTTTCTGTGATGATCATCTTTAACTATTTGCTATCCTTGCAGAAAATCAAACCAGTTAAGTGCACTAAGCCTTTTCTAAGATTAAATAACTCAAAGAATTTTTGCTTTTCGGAAAAAGAAGTGTTTCCGTTCTGGTAAAGTAAAAGTGACAGAAAGGATAAACATTTACTCGTTAAACTTTACGGTATAAATACTGCTGACAAAGGTGAGACCTTGTCTAAGAGATCAGCCTCTTTCCTGGCAGAGATCCTTAAACAGATAAAATGATCTAAACAAGAGAAAGAAGGGTCTTCTGTCTCGAACACGGTGTTCTCTGCAACTCCAATCACTATGGCAACTGGAATCCTTTCTCAGCCTCTCGTTTAGATTAACAATAATGTCAGCACATCACTTCATGTTGCTCATATGCTGTTATAGATGTACTTAAGCACAGCCGGATCCTGGCATTTGTGCTGCTGTGTTCTGTTTCCTGTCCGTCATCCAGCAAAGTGCAGCTATTCATAGAGGCAATCAATGGCGGACAGCAGGAAGAGTGACAGAACAAAGGCTAAGTGACGTGTGTGGCAGCTTTTAATAGCATGTACAAATGAACTGTAAACTGCTGCTCACCAATGAACCGATCACGGAGCTCGCTGGGGGGGAAGAGGGTCCACACACATCTGCCAAATGATTTCTGTCATAAACAGATGGGAAGCTAAGTGATGAGTGAGTTCTGAATGTCTAACCCATCAGTTTGTTGCTTTCTTTCCAACTTTTAATTATTTTCACACTGACTTCATGTAGATAGATCTGGGGTGAGTTATGGAGAAAGTTGCAGAATCTTTATTGATCAACCAAAATGAGTCTAAGAATACAAGAGGTCAAAAAGAGGCAGCACAGTGATACCAGATTAATCGGTTTCCCAATTTGGATTTTGACTTTATGGGAAAAACTGCTTTTTACAGATGAATTTAATTTAGGTGAGTTTGAAGTAAATTTGGCAATTTTAGTTAGATGAGCTTTTTGGCAGTTCATTTTTGTGAGGTCTGGCACTTTCAAGATGACTTTTTAAACCATGACTCTATCTGGCAACCTACAGGTTTCATTCAACTCAGTTTTGATCAGAATTCATGAGTTTGTGTGAACACAAAGACCCAACAGAAATACGTCTGTATGAGAATTTCAAGAGAACAGATACCCCCTGAAGAAAAAAATGCAAAACACAGTCTCACATATGACCAAAACACACGGACTGTCTCGGAGAGTTTTTGGCAAATATTCAGTGGACTGGTGAGGCAAAACTTTTGAAAAAGTTTCTTTTTTTCCATCTGGAAGACAAAAAACATAACACAACAGTTAAACCTGGTGGGATGGAGTGGGACTGCTTTCCAACTGCAAATGTTTTGATGGAGAGATGATTTCTGAGCCAGAGTTTGGATAAAAAAAATTCCTTCAGTTCATGCATTGAAACTCAGTGGATTAAAAAAACAAACAAATCCAGCTCGGGAATCGACCAGAATAGTTTCAGGTTGATTATATATCTATATATTTTTGGTTCATTAAAGAAAAACCTGCTTAATATGTAGGGATGTGTAAATTACACAAAAACAGGTAAGACTAAACATTTCTCACATCAGAAGTGTTATCCTTTAGAGCAGAAAGTTTGCTAACATGCTCTTACTTCTGCTTTTCAGTTATTATTTCAGTATATTTTAAATACTTCTTGACAATAGTTTGGCCTCTTTAATTTGAAATTTTATATGAGGTATTTTTATAGGATTTGTTTTGCAGCAGTCCTCATCATCCACAAAATCTAACTACTGTAGATTAATAATTTTTTTTTGTTAACAATTTCATCATAAGACACACTTTAAAGTCTTATTTTTTCCAGGAAACAACAGTACACCTTATAACCGCGGAATATCTCATTTATTAATTATAGATCAATTTATTTATTAATTCTGGTTGGTCATTTGGATGTCTAAGCAGTTTTGAGAGGTAACAGATGCTATAAAAAAATGTTAGATTGGCTGTTATGGTGAACATTATGATGAATTAGCTAACGCGTTGGGGTATTGAACTGTGTTTTTATGTTACAAGCAAGGTTGGGAGTTAACATAGTCACAGAAACATTTGTTTTAGTTGTATTAGTTTTTCTTACATGCTGCATACAAGGTACTGCATAACAGATATTGTGAATACACTAAACATGCTGTCAGACTGTATGGCTAGCAAAAGGGGTCATAAATCGCCAGGAAAAGCACAGTACAAAAAGGCGTATTGGCCGTCAAAAACATTGCTTTTTATGCACGTTTTAAAAGTGAAACACAAATTGGAAGGAACATGTGGATTATAACAGAGGGGGCGAGACAATCAAGTACAAGTGAACCCATTAAGAGGGGAAGAGAACCAGGTGGGAGAGACAAAGAGAAGACAAGAAGAAGGTGAAAAAAAACACCCCCAACCCCCAGTTCCTCACAGTGTTTCCCAAGATGGTCATAAAAAGCAGCATTTTTGATGGCTAATGTGCCATTTTTTACAATGCTTTTCCTGGCAATTTATGACCCCTTTCGCTTGCCATAGCTGTGCATTTGTTTATGTTACTGGCAAGGTTGCAAGTTAGTCACAGTAACATCTGATTTGGCGGTTTCAGTCTTTTGTTATTTTTGCATGTTGCATACAAGGTAGGGAGTTACAGGTCTTGTTAATAGGCTAAAGCTTCTAACATGTAGCAGTGTCAAACTGTGTTTATTTTTATGTGTTATTAACAAGGTTGGGAGTTAGCGTAGTCATAGTAATATTTGTTTTACTTAGTCTCTTTTTATTTAACCAACAAGGTTGGAAGTTACAGATATTGTGAAAACGTTTAACGGGGCTAACATCTATCAATGTTGGGCTGTGCTTTTTGCTAACACGGCTAACGCTTCTACTACAGCTAACCTGTAGCGTGTTAGAAACAAGTAAAGTATCTGTGAACGCAGTTAACGCAGTTTTGTCTTGCAATGTACCTTATAGCTTGTTGTGCCTTATGTACAGCATATTTGAAAATACGCCATTCATTGATGATGCGTTTTATAATCCAGTGTGCCCCATAAATGCAGAAAATACGATAAAAGAAAAATTTGACATGATTTCCTAACAATATACAGAGTCTTAAAAATGATGCAGCCACTGAATGTCTTTCCTTTTTTATTTACAGTTTGTCCTTTACAGACTGATGAGGAGCTGCACACAGGAGAACACTAGCAGTTAAACAAATACTGTGGGGAAATTATCTGTATGTCGGCTCCATGAGTCAGTATCTCTGCTCTGTGGGGACAGAGGGAGGAGTAATGCAGCGTTTCTTCCAGGGTACTTTCATTCAGACTCATCCCTCTGGCTTTGTAGAGTTCTCTTCTGGTTTCAAACATGTTTTTTTAAAAGCTGTGTTTTTTTTTCTAGACATAACTTTCTAATGCGATACAATGTCACTACAACACATGTAGACACAAAAACAGCAGCGCCTGCGGGAGGATCGTTTTTCAACCACAGACTCTCACCCCCTCACAGCCAGAGAGCATCAAAAGCCAGTCTGAAGGCTCCAAGCTGGTAAAAGTAAATGAGGTGGAAATATATGAAGCCTAAAACATCCCCAGGGAGACATTATGAGCAAGAGACACCATTTTACCCAGGAACGCAGCCGCACAGGGCTGAGCCAAACACCGAGCAGACACAAACCGAGGCGGAGGGAAGCAGAGAGTTGACCTGCAACACCGTCGACATGCAACAGAAACACAGCAAAGCCTGAAGTCCATTAATATTAATGAGTTTTTTACACGGAGATGTTTTATTCCAAGAATCATTCTTGGCTGAAAAAACACAAGATTTTTCTTTGAGCTGCATCCAGGAGCTTTGAAGCAGGTTTAAAACCAAAATGTTCTGAAGCAACCACAGAAACAAACTCCAGATCTGAAAATGTTTTCAGCATCAGCCAGTTTTGAAGCCATGAGAGTCAACCACTGACTCAGAACAGAACTGAGTGACCCCTCCAGCCTCACGTTCCAGGAAGTACCCGCTGGTTCCAAGAAGTCAAAATCCATAGACTTCTATTGAGAAACAAACAGCTATTACTCAGTCATTCTGGTTGTCAGAATAACCATTCTTGTTCAGATACTTTTTTTTTTTAATTTCTTTATTTTTTTTTTCATTTTCACAAAAACACAAGATCTTGTTTCACAAGGGATAGCAATGAAGACATTTTTTTAATGTTTTTTTTTATATACCGGTAAATGAGAAGTAAATGTAAAGTGATAGCAATGCATATATATATATATATATATATATATATATATATATATATATATATATATATATATATATGTACATAAAGATTTAAAAAGTCTTGAAAAGATTCACATAAGTACAAAAAAGTACTGTATGTAATCAAACATTTCAGCAATCCGACCTTTAGGTTTGTTTGTTGTTTACATCATGTTTGTTTACAGTGACCCTGACAGGAACAATTTAGTCTTGTTCCCGAGTTTCTAAGTCGTACCTGGGTTTAAGCTACATGGTTCATGATCTATTTAAACATGTTTTAGCTACTTCTTGCTAATCCTCTTTTTTTTTCTAGTGCAAGTTGTTAGAGTTATGAACCGACCAATCAAGATCATTTAGGTTTTAGACTATTTTTTCTGTGAAGCTTTGAACTTTGAGAGTTTAGGCAAGAGAGAGAAAAAAGTATATAAAGTAACACAAATGTATTAAGTGGTTTTACAGTCTTAAGACATTTATACTGGCTGAATGGTGCCGCAGTGGTTAGCGCTCTTGCCTAACAGCAAGAAGGCCCCTCGAATCCCGACCTTTCTGTGTGGAGTTTGGATCTTCTCCCCGTGCATGTGTGGGTTTTCTCCAAGGACTCCAGTTTCCTCCCACCATTCAAGAACATGCTTCATAGGTTGATTGGTGACTCTAAATTGCCCCCTATAGGTGTGAAAGTGAGAGTGCATGGGTGTGTGATGAGGCCAGTGGCGACCTGTCCAGGGTAAACCCTGCCTTCGCCCATTGGTAGTCGGGTTAGACTCCCCTGCGACCCCGACAGGGACAAAGTGGCCAAGAAAATGAATGAATGATAAAAAAACTTTTATGATGATGACTACAGATGTCTTTTGTTTTTAAAATTTAACTCCCACAATAAGTGAGTGACCACTTTATGCTTCATTTCTGATTGAAGTACAAATCAATTCACAATTAGATCAACAGAAAAGCAACATTCAGTGATCAAACTCACTTTTTATGCTGCAAACAAATCATTTAAAACCCTCAGATTGATGCCCATCAAACCATTCCACGCCATGTGACATGATCTCACTGCTCGACCTTCCATGTGCTCAGAGACAGTTTTAAAAATCTTGCATCTCTTCAGACTGTGTAAACAACAAGCTACCCGTCTGACCTCTGACCCCGGTCTGCGTGGTTCTCTGGTCCTACTGTCACTCTCCCCCAGAGAGCCAGCAGGGGCAGCTGGACCTGCCAAACCGCCGTCACCAAGGTCATGAGCACGTGCTCCAAATAAACAGCTTACCTGTCCAAATAAGCACAAATTGCATTGTTTATCTCAGCGGCATCTGTCACATCTCTCTTCTCTACCCTTTTACTCACCATCTGGTCTCTGCTGTCACCAACAAAGTGTGTGAAGCTTGTTTTAGTTCATCCAGATTCCTCTTTAATTTAACAACAATTGAGACAACAGGATTTAGATTTCCCCAAAAACATTTCAAAATGTTTACAGTAAACCAGTTAAGAACAAACTTAATGAGTTAATTGAACTTTGATGGACTTTTTAGATCGAGGGAGTACAGTATAATAAAATACATTGGGTTGGAGTAAAAATATTAACATTAATGAGTGTTTTTATATTCAGGATCTTTTGTTGTATGATTTGAATGAAAAAAAAAACTATGGTGGCCCTGAAGTCCAACTCACATTAACAAATCACTCAACGCAAAAACATATTAAAGATTAAAAACAAAAGGTAAAAAAGCAAAATAAAAATAAAAAACAGCATTACGTTATATAGATCAAAACAAAATTCCAGAAACCAGAACATAATGTTTTAAAAATGAAGTGAAATAAAAATGAAATGTTTTGAAGAACAAAAGCAATTTCCAGGAATCAAAATAAAATATAAAAAATAAAACAAAGACGTAACCTGATAAGGTCTTGACTATTGGACATTGCTATTTGGATGACGACGTCTGTACATCATTTAAACCTGAAGTTATTAGGAATGAAGTGATATATATGATCATAACTTTCTCTTGTTTTTTTTTTTAATGTAATTTTTAATACTAGTAATTATATACACTGTAAAAAGGTGAGACATTGATTAATTCTGTAATTTGGTACATTTAAAAATTTAACTCTTTATCAAATTGAAAATTTGAGTTGAGTAAACCATCAACTCAAAATTTTAACATGATAAAAACTAATAATTTTAAATGCAACAGATTACAGAAATGTAAATTGATTCCTTTTTCACTTTTTCAGTGTGCATTTGTTGTTTATTATAAAAAAAATAAATGCTTTCATTTAGATTATTTTCATGAATTGAGCTGCTTTTTGTCATAAAATCTTCAATATGCAGAAACATCTGCCCACCACTCTGCAAGTGATGTGCACAGAAACCCTGAATTCTATGGAGTCCTTCAGAGAAAGTAAAAGTAAAAGAAGCTCTCTGCGGTGGTAACCATGGCAACACTGACTGTCAAGGATCACTACTCGGAAGTGCAACAAAACACTCTGTTCTGCAGACTTTCATCCGTCGTTCATCTCTGGAAAGTCTGTTACTTTTCATGAGCACGTCAGCGTTTGGTACAAAGCAAGAAGCACAAACCGAATCATAGTAGAATGGTCTTTAAGGTTTATGAAAATATTGAAAGAACGTGTGAGAACGAAAGTATGAGGAGATGGTGAGGTCCATGCTTCTGATGGAGATGAGACCAACTCCAGCCACCAAGATCTGTTGATGAAAATTGTGTTTCTAACATGTTCTTACAACATTTTTCTACCGGTGGAGTACAAATATGAACAAAATCAAGCTTAAAATTGCATTTCTGAGTATTTATTTATCCAAATCCCTTTGAATCAGGAGCAAATAGTTCAAAAGATGGTTGGGACTTTAAGACAATTTATCAGAGCGGTCACAAATTAAATTGTAATGTTTTTCAGTGGTGGATCCAACAATTCAAATTAACAATTGTTAAACAAGCAGAAATGTGACCTTCAGTGCTTAGTGTCAAGCAGCGAGTCTTATGGGAGGGTGTTCTGGGAGGAAGTGACACTCAGCCCTCTCAGGACAGAAGGTTCAATCTCTTTTCTGGCAAGCGTTCGACTCTGCCAGAGTTGCCCTTTCTAACTCATTTAGTTCATGAATGTAATGAACCGAATTTTTTGGTCAAATAGCAGAAAAGTTTGGCTTTGGGAGCCTTGGAATCTGCTGTTTGCCTTCGTCCTTTTGGTTTCTTCAAATCATGACCTTTAACTGTCTGTAGAGAGGTTAAACTGGGTGTTAAACAGCTGGAATGAGCTGGTTTTACTGGAAACCTCCAGGTTAGAAATGACTCATTTCCACTGTGTGGGAGTTAAAGGGTTGGAGAGTGAGGTCGGCCCATGAAGTGGTAAGGCGTCAGTAAGTATGCAAGTTTTGTAGCAACCCCCCTGTGATGACGAGGAAAGACTTGGGTTGGAAGCACTTAGATGAAATTGGATGAATTGCCTCTGATGTTACCATTCTGGCAAAATGAAACCTGAACTCTTGTTATCATACCAACTCAACAACACGTAAAAAAGCTTGGCGCTTTGTGGCGTCAACCCTCCACCTGCAAAAGTGTCGCACAAGCAATAAACTAAAACCATTGTATATAAAGCCTTGATTTAGGAGTATTTTGGACTTTTTAACAGAGGAGTACTTGGATGACAGCTTCCTTGTGCACCCTGTCTCCAGTGGTCTTCTGGTGCTTCCTGATCTTATAAAATTGCTGAAAGAAAAATAATTATATTGCCAATCAATGTAGTTTTTTACTTTTAACTATGCCAAAGAACTGCAGCCTGTAATCTGGCTCTTTGGGCATTTAGAAACTTTCCTAGAAAGGGGTTATGAACGTAATGAAGGATCAATACATATTCTAGTAACATGGCCACCAATACATGGTAAAATGGTTAACAGGGTTTTCTTATATAGTGCTTTACTACCTTTTCACACGTATTCACACTCTGACAGAGGCTCTGCTGCCCAATATTTGTCCCAGCCTTCAACCATCTGCAGCAATGTGGGTTTCAGGGTCTTGCCCAAGGACACCTGGGATCTTCTGATCTACCTCTGCACCACGGCTGACCACATTGTATCTCTCACCTGGCCTGGGAACAGCGTGGTATCCTACCAGGACACTAGCAGTAGATCTTAAAAGGTGAGAATGTCAGAAAGTAATAAAAGACACTTTTAGGTGCTGTCACATGCACCTACAGGGCTTAACTCTTAAGGGTACTGTAGGTTTTTGGGTAGTCTGGCCCCTTGAGTATATATGCCAGCAGAAACATAAACATCTTGGCTCACCAACTATGTTGATGTAAAGGCCATGTCACACAGCCAAAATATGTACATTTTGCTCATTTTCCACATATGAGACTTCAGTCTTTGTAACACATGCAGGATTCATAGGTGTTTCTTACGTTTGATTCGTCAAAGTGCGCAGATGTCTGTTGAGGGTTTCGGCCGACGGGTCCTTTCATGAATTTAGTCTTGAAATGTTCAGAATTTTTTGTCAGTGAAGAATTATGCAGTTTATGGGTATTTTACATAGTTTATGCACAGTAATTACGTAAATCTTATTCAATTCAAAATTTGTGGCTTTCCATGACCATTCCACGTATGTTTAACGGACTAGTTACTCATGACTCAACGATGTATGACTTTGATATTGCATGTATGGATCACATGCTGTATCATGTTAAAATTACACTATTAATACATGAATCACTAATAATTTGTAGACAAACAGTGCAATAATTACGCATGATTCCTATATTGTGTGAAGGGAATATAAATTGACCAGACTTTCACCTAGCAGGCAGTCTATACCAAGTGGGAGTCGTGTCTGGCGCAGGACGAAGACGGGTCACGGGAAGGGGTCGGGTACAGTCGATCTACCTAACCATGGCCCCCTCCTGCCTCAGCTGGCACCTAGCAGTTGACTCAGAACTGGAGCATTGTAAAGGCTGACCATGGTGCTGACGCGATGTGATTTCTGCCTAGTGCTCTGAATGTCAAAGTAGAGAAATTCAATGGCGCGCGGGTTAATTTGAGATACATCTGTTAAAAGTTTCCTTTAAGAGACCACAGCTTTTCTCAATTCTTCCCTGTATAATCACGTGAGATCAATTTTCATCCGTGCAAAATGTATGCAGCATCAGTGTGCTACGGCCTTCAGGGCAGCTGGGACTTGTACTTTACCACAACTTGCATGTTCATCCAAAACTTAAAAAAAAATAGCTGATTCCAGCTCTCAGTGTCCGTTTCATTCTAAAACAGATACCTAATAGACCAGTTCTGTATTAAAAACTAGAAACTCTGCCTTTCCAGTCCATGTGGCAATCGTCCTAACTGTCTCCTCCCAGGCGGAGGGTTCAGTCCAGTCCTTGAGAGTGCATGTCAATGTCAGGTTTCCCAGTCAGGTGCAGCAGATTTCTTTGTCTGGGTGGTGAAATGAGGCCGGTTAAGCAGGCAGATGGCCAAACAAACAGACAGACAGTCTTGACAGGGATTGGATTAACATGGAGATCTAATTGCATTTGAGGAAAACAGAGAAGGCACATAAGGAGGAATTAATTGGCGCCCAAATGATGGCTCAGTTTCATAGCAACATTGGCACAAACAGAAAGACCGCTCCGATAAGCAGGACTCTATATTGAAGAAACCTATTTTACATATGTTACGTCCCTCCTTGGGAAGGAGGAAGAAATGTGCAACATAAAGAAAATAAGTAAATAACCGGGCAGGGATAAGAATGAGACACAGTGTTTAATGGAGTGACGGGTGGCAGGAGTCACAACATAAGATAAATCAAACCACAAAAAGCCAAATGAATGAATACTAACAGTAACTTAGGATCTCAGGCTTTTCAGCAAAACCAAACAGTCAAACATAAGTATCACACCAAAACAAACTAAAGAAACCACCAGAGCAAAATTAACAGATACAACAAACTAAAGAGGGGGAAACCAGGAACTAGCAGGCTTGGGCCAGGCAGACAGCAGGGGCAGGCTGAGAAACAAATTCCCCACTCAGGAATTCAGCCGCCACTGGAGCAGAGCTTCCTGGGTTCTTTTAAGCTTCCCTCCCAGCTCAGGGGTTGGTTGGGAGGGTGCCTCAATCAGCTCTTGCAGGAAGGGGGCGGAGTCAGCAGCAGTGGAGGAGCTGGACTTCTGCAGGAGCTGCATGGTGAAAACGGATAAAACAAACAAAGCACACACACACACAAAACACCCACACGACCAGGGGTCGTAACAACATAGTTGCTCAAAGTACCTCAAATGTCAGTTAATTAAATCCAACTCCTCTCAATTGAGGCTAATTAATGTCCTTGGATGCTTGTGTGAAATCTGCCGTGGTGAGAGTCTTTCCTTTGTGCTGTTTCTCTGTTCCGTTCTGCTCTTCATGTCGGACTCAAAGATGCACAGATGCTCGCGTTCTGGCTTTAATTACAGCGGCAGCGCGCGGCTAATTGTTCCCTCAGCCTGCCTCTGCTCTGAGCGCCCGAGGACAGCCCATCCAAAAGCTTGCATGTGATGAAATATTAAATACAAGCGGAGGTTTGAACGTGTGTTGCTGAATGCTGCGTGTGTGCAGCCGAGGAGTTCAGTGTGACCAACCAAAAATACAACTCTGAAATGGCTTCATCGATGTGATGTATTTAGCTTTTTTGTGCTTTCAAGCGTGAATCTGATGCTCTGGCTCCACGTGACTCCAGAGTCAGGTGGGTGAACATCGGTGCATGCCCCGTTTGCTTGTTTAACACACTGCTTATTCCAGGTTTGTCTTTCAGAGTCCCAGAGCGGGAGAAAGGCTGCAGCGTCTGTGCTGATACAAATCTAAAATCTGCATCCCTCAGCACCAAGTCAGCCTCAAAGAGTTTTCCTCACTCACTCAATTAAACACATGTTTTTTGTTTTTCTCTTATGATCAATTGTGACCATGGATGGGGGCCATGCTGCAAATGTAGAGTGGTCAACCTTCGATCAGATGATTGCAAGTTTGGCTTGTGCCCTTCCCACCCTTGTGCCCTTGTCTTGGCCTTGGGCAAGACACTGAACCCAACATTTCCTTTGATGGTTATAAATAAGAACCATAGACAGTACATAAAGATCTGGACTGATTATCCACTCCCACCTCAAATAGAAAGTACTCGCAAAATCCCATAGACTTCTACTGAGAAATAAACAGCTGAACTCAGTCATTCTGTTTGTCAGAATAAACATTCTTGCTTTGGTGTGTCTCTTTTTAACATGTTCTTGCTAAATCTATTTTTTTTTTCATGATATATTTTCTTTACCACTAGTTAGTCTAGTTATATATGGAAGTTTTTCAGTTCCATCAAACTCTGAATTTTTTTCACCTCTGAATTTTTATACTGAATTTTTAAACCTCTGAATATTTTTTCTGATTTTTTTAACCTCTGAATTTTTATTCTAAATTTGTTTTAACCCTTGCTTTTAAAACAGCAAAATTTTATCCTCCCGAAAATATTTTCTATCTTAAAAAAATATGTTTTTAATTTCGAGACTTAAAATTTCGATGGGTCAGGAATTCAACACAAAAAAACGGAGTGAAAAACAGTACAGTTGGTTGCGTAATTCATGGAATGTATGCACAGAGCTGTGAGATGTACTTCCGGTTTCTAGATAGCCTAGCGGGTAAACTCCCGCTCTGACAACCCAGAGGTCACTGGTTCGAACCCAACTCTGGCTTATTTGTTTGTTTCTTTTTTTTTTTAATCCCAAAACTGTTCAATTCAGGTAAATCATTTTTTAAAAAAATAGACAGGGGCAATAAATGACAAAATAGCAATGTAGAGGGTGTTTGTTTTTGATTTTTAGTACTTTTAAAGGGTAGTCAAATAGTGCAGTTGGTTGCGTAATTCATTGAGTGTATCCACGGAGCTGTGTGACGTACTTCCGGTTTCTAGATAGCCTAGCGGTTAAACTCCCGCTCTAACAACCAAGAGGTTGCTGGTTCGAACCCAACTCGGGGCTTATTTGTTTGCTTCTATTTTTTTTAATCCCAAACCTGTTCAATTCAGGTAAATATTTTTTTTTTAAATATACAGGGGCAATAAATTACAAAATAGCAATGTGGGGGTGTTTGTTTTGATTTTTAGTACTTTTAAAGGGTAATCAAATAGTGCAGTTGGAGGCTTCATCTATGGACTCTTTGCATGTAGCTGTGACATAGTTTCTAAACAGAACATGCCTGAAGAGAACTTCAATTTTTGTGGTTTATTTCTATGGATGTTTTTTAGTTCCATCAGATTCTGATTTTTTTTTTAATCCCTGAATTTTTATTCTGATTTTTTTAACTTCTGAATTTTTATTCTGATTTTTTTAACCTCTGAATTTTAATCTTGAATTTTTTTTCAACCCTTGCTTTTTAAACAGCAAAATTTTATGCTCTCAAAAGTATTTTCTATCTTAAAAACTTTAGTGTTTCTAACTTCGAGACTTAAAATTTCGATGGGTCAGAAATTCGACATAAAAAAATCGTAGTGAAAATCTTTGCCCAAACAGTGTCACCAGAGCAAGTAGTCGGTCCAGGAGCACATCGATATCCAGCCAGACCGGTCATGTGAGCGCACTGCTGTTTGAGAGAATGAAAGAAAGACTGGAGATTGATAATAAAAGGGAATAAATTTAGAGTCTGCAGGATAATAAATCCATGTTGAACCTCCTCCACAACAAATAGACACCTGAGAAAAGCTTCTCCAAAACAGAGCAGAGAACATAAGACTCAGATCCGCTCATCAAAGCCTTGGTCCTCCTCTACCACAACCATGGACTCACTCGCTGCTTTTAGAACAGATAAAGAAGAAGATCCTGACCTGAACATGGAGGTCTGAGACTTAATCTGATTATGCTGTTTTTATTATTAAAGTTAATAATTTTTCTCTGGAAAATGTCGATTTATTCTGAAGTATGTTTAAATCAAAGCACAAATATTTGGATTATTGTGAACAGGGAGGACCAACGTTCATTTTGTGTTTCACGTTTCTGTTCAAGTTAAATATTATATAAAGTAATGATGAAGTATTTTCCTAGAGCATGTGTCACAATAAAAACAGATGGATAATCCTGAAGAAAATGGCTCTGCTGGGAAAGATTTCCCCCTTATAGAATATAAAACGCTGCTTAATTTTTTTGTTTTTTTACAATCTTTTTAAGGTCAGAAAAAGGTAGGTACTTATATTACAACCTGTAATGCAGTTGCTAAGTAAAAAAAAATTTAACTAGCTAAAGCCAACATATAAAAGAGTTTGTGTCTTTCATCTTTCTTTATCTTTTAAGAGCGTTTGTAAACTGTACATGCATTTGGTCGGGATAATAGCAAGTTCCTGCGACGGAGATGGATCGAATGATCAGCTTCAACTCCTCCAAAAGTAAAAGTTGAATCAAATAACTCAGAAACATTTCCAGCTTCACACGTTCAACGCGCGGTGGCTAAGCTACAGGAAATTAGCCAGCAAAGCTACACCAACTTGTATTTTGTTCAATTAAATGATTAAAAAAATAAATAAAACAAGGCTAGACCGTCCAAATTTAAAGCCCTTAACATACGATCTTCCCGCTCTATAAAGGACCCGGCCGTCGGCGACCGCGAAGGCGGCGGCATCGGAAGGAATTCAGACACAGATCAAGAGACCAAAACAAACGCTGATGTCACGTCAGTAAACACGTCATCCCAGTAAACACAAAACCTCTTTGCCTTAATGAAGTCTGTGCAAAAGGTAAATAAAATATTATTACAATCAGCGATCAAATTACATTTCTCACAAATATGTTCTTGAACCAAACTGTTTTTGATCTTCCACATAGTCAAAACTGTATTTACCTGAACAAGATCTGGAAATTTGAGGGTGGATACATTTCATCAATCATCTGAAAACTGCCACAATAAAATGTTAAAAACACCAAAAAACACAATTTTCATTGGAGTGGGTCTTTAATTGCACCTTCACGACCTCCACATGTTTCACACTTTCCGCTTAAAGAGAACCGGAACATTCTGATTGTTAATCTGCTGCCTAGTTCCTGTTCTATAAAGCTGCTGATTACTATGAATCTTTGGAGGACACGCAGTGATTTCCCTTTTTCTTCCTCTCCGGAGCATCCCAAGCTGACTGATTATGGCTGGGGGGGGGGGCTCAGAGGGGTTTTTGTTTCTGAGGAATGAGCCCTGAACCGAAGTGGAAGAATGATTTAGTGGGTGAAAAATCTGAATTTGCACATTGATATGTGACTGAACGGAGGCAGAAATGACTCCAGGAAATCAGAAAAGATGGATGGCAGTTGCTGTGAGTAGCTGAGCCCAGCACAGCGGTTATCATATTATTTACAGCTGAGGATTCAATGCATCACTCTCAAATGAGCTGGCAGCCAAACCCCTGGTTTCTGAACTTCGCTTAATCACTCACTGGGCTAAACTCCAGGCAGCAGAGGGCCGAAGGGCTCCATCCAGATGGAAAAAAACAGCTCCCCGTGTGGACTTAATCCTTCTTTTTATGCAGCGATATATCCAATGCATGGATAAATACAAACGCCTCATCTCTGCAGGAACTCAAGGCTTGTGTTGGCTGCAATATTCTACAGCTATGACGCCTCATTTGTCTCAGAATATGCTCGGAAAACATATAACTTATGCATAAATATGCACTTTTAAAGTAATAATGTTGTTCTGTTTTCGTTTATCCACACAAACCCTCCTTTTTATCACCTCCTTGCAAGAAAGTCCTAAACCTAAAGGAACAAAAGAGCCTACACTGACCCCTGCTGGCGAATAAAGGTAAATTCAAGAAATGTCAAAAATTAAAATGTAACAAATAAATATGGCACAATTATATTTAATACAAATATATATGTATAAAATTAAAGAAAATTATATAAAAGATAATGCATTACCTAATAGTCTAATCTCATTAAATTGGTTTACATGATGGACACTTTTTTCTTTGTCTTCCTATTTTTTTCCAGAAACGGATAAGCATGTTTCTGATGCATAATTTTTTTTTCTCATTTAAAATGTTTAGTGTTTTTGCAAATTATACATACATCTGTGCAATGGTTCCAGAAGTCCAAAATCCAGAATTTGCATAAACAAATACAAAAAAAACTTCACTAGTGTTAATACTTTAGTGTTGTTTTGATTTGGGGGAAAAATTGAGCCCAAAAGCCATTGATTGATCTATGTGCCACCAGTTTTGAGATGAAAATGTCTTAAATAGCAAACAAAATGTAAACTTTATGAATAAAACTTCATAATTTTCAATTGAAAATAAAATATGGTGGCACAAAAATCCCTCCATAAAAAACACAGTTTATTCAATCAATCAAACTTACAAGCTAATCATTAAAAAATCAATGCTAAAAAAAGGAGAATACAAATGTGATTAAAGAAATACAAAAAATATATACCAACCTCATAATATTTGACCAGTTTCTTTAATTCATTTTTTTTATTAAATGGGAATATAAAAAAATGTCTTGCTCTAAATGAGTGGTGACTTTTGCTAAACTTTTAAAATCATTAGAAGTATAATTTTTTTTCATATTAAGTAAAGGTAAAACATTTCCTAAACATTTTTGGAAAATGGAAAAGATTAAATTTAGAGGATTTTTAAACTGGAAAAAGAGGCCTTTGGAGTCAAATCAGGATCAGCTTAAAGTGAATGAAAAACAAGATTGAAAATTTGAATTTGACCAATAGAAACAGAAATCAGACATTAAAACCTTATTGTCAGATATTTTTTTAAATACGCAACATGAAACAAATCTGACAATGGTGGAAGAAAAATTACCAAGAATTTCTATTAGATGAAAGAAATTCTAGTCACTAATATAGCAGCTCACCCTCCTTCTTCCCCCTTTAGCTCCGCCCCTGGTGAGGTTATGAAGGGGAAGTCTCAGTTCACACTTAGGTGTGTGTCTTCAGACTAATTCACTGACCTCTTTTCTGTCACAGATTAACTGGAGATGTTTATAATCTTAACAATATGTTACACTTTGATGTTATTTTCTAACTGTTAATAAATCATCAGATCAGGATGGAGGTTGCTGTGACTGTGGAGGGTATAGAGGAGGTATGTAGATGATCAACTCACTATTATATAACCACATTTTTTTTTTTTAATCAGACTGTTGTTGGTTGAACAACACAAATGACTCCACTCTTAGAGATGCGGCCTGTCTCTCCTTTTCCATCCCTGCCAGCGTCCATGTGATTCCCCATGAGGCGACGGTGGAAAGCAGAGAGACGTTGCAGAGCGTCCTCCAGGACCTCCGCAGGAGCAAGCACACGCAATCTTCTGGTAAAAAGAAAAAAGTCACCTTTTCTGACAAAAACATCACCTCACACTTATAGTTAAAACAAAAGTATGTTGTCATGGTTACATTTTCTACCTAAGATGATGGCTGCCAGCTTCTCCACTGGGCTGTCCTGCACCCAAAAGCAAACCTTCTTCCTCCAGTAACTTCTGACAGTAAAACACATCTGCTTCCAGACCCAGCATCTGAAAATATAAGAAAATATTCATACAAAACTTCAACAGTACTAACTTTAAAAGATGGACTCCATCACACAAGTTAATATTTTTGATGTGCAAATATTTTTAAAATGAGAAATGAAACAGTGTCATCACTGTTGATGTCAATATAGATGTTTAAAATGTTTGTGCAGCCTGTATATAACCCAGACTTGGAGATTTTTTATAGAATCATCCAAAATAAAATAAAAATAATAATTTTGCTTAAAGATCCACTCTGATCATCTTTTGATCTTTTTTAAAGCATTCCCAGTAATATTTTAAGATTGTGATTATAATATTTTGAGCCAAAAAAAAAAAATCTATTTTCTGCAGTAGTTAATTAAAAAGCAGGGAGTTTGTGGCCTGCTAAGCATATTTTCTACAACACAAATACACACTTACATAAGGGCTCAAACAGGATTTTTTTGTCTGTTCATGATCCACAATTATTTAAATATATAAATAGTCAGAAATGCAATTTTAATCTTAATTTTCTTCACATATCTCCTCCATCATCAGAAAAATGCCTCAAAACCATGTTAAAAACACAGTTATCATTGGAGTGTGTCATGTTCTCCTGTAAAAGAACCATACCTCAGCTTGCTCTCGGATCTCAGCTGGTAGCTGTACACGTGGATAGAGGTATATTCCACCCATCGCTGGCTGGCAGCTGAACCCCGGTAGATCATTCAGGACCTCTAGAGCTCGCTCAGCATTTCGGGTCAACACGGTCCGGGTCAAGAGCAGCTCCTGTGGGGAGACGATTGTCTTAGACTGCAGAAACTGTCGCAGCAGGTCAGGTGGGTTGTATTCTCACCTGCGCGTGTGTGTCGTATGAGGGGTCTCCAGGTTCAGGCGGGTTCAGCATGAGATCCAGAGCAAGCTGTCCAGTGGTGGGAGCACTGATGTCAGTGCACAGCATGGTGTCAAACACCTTCAGCACATCAGGGTCCATGTTGACTGCCTCCATGTATCCTGCTCTCAGACCACACCTGGAGACAGAAAGATTTTTTTATTTTTAGCTAAACAATTGCAGTTGTTTAAAGTTCTCAATTCCCTGGGTAGAATAAACCTGTTAAATGTTGTCCTGTAGCCAATAGATGTTTTCTTTGCATTTGTTTGCAAAACGTTAACACAACTGAGCGAATGAGTGAAACAGATAACAAGAGTGAAGGACTAAATTCAAAAGTCTAAATCCCTTACTCGGCCACAGAGGCACAGGATAAGGAGTGGAAGGAAACCAGCTCCACCGTCTCGCTGAACTCTCGGCCCATTTCAAACAGAACCCTCTTGTAAGAGAGGAACTCTGTGTTCTGTCCGTACACACTGTCCTGGTACACCTGAGGAGCAGAGGATGAGCTGAAGTGGGTGAAGAAGTCTGTCATGAACCAATTTTCCATTCAGTCTGAGATTCTTGTTCACCTCATCGACCAGCAGCAGGAGTTTCTCCGCTGCGGCCAGCTGGACCACTTCCTGTATCGACTTCCTGTCCTGAACGTGTCCTGAAGAGATCAACAGCATGAGCAGTGACTGCAGTAAGGAGTAGTTCATGACCCAGTGAGTGTGCTGTGGACCTGTGGGGTTTCCTGGGTTACTGATGTATATAGCTCTGGGATTACAGCGCCCTCTGTAGGACTCTAGGGCTTGACGCAGCTGGTTCAGGTCCAAAGCCCATCCTCTGTCCTCCATCAGCCGGTACGGAACCGCTAACACTCCGGCCTCATCCAGCAAAGGAGGGAGTGTGTGAGGACATGGCTGGGGGGCCAAGATGCCTGTTTTTGTCAGCCCTTCTCCACCGGATAGCAGCTTTACAACCACCTAGAAGAATTTCCAGACTTCCAGATTACAAGGAAAATTTTGATTTAAAATATATATTTTTTTTAAATCCAAAAAATGAAGCATTATATTATATTATATTATATTATATTATATTATATTATATTATATTATATTATATTATATTATATTATATTATATTATATTATATACTTCTCTATATTCATGCACTATTGCAATGAAAAAGAACAACCTTTTGGTGGTTTGGTAATACTGTAAATATCAATCACTAATATTGATAATGCATTTTTACCATTAAAGCCCTCTGAGCTCCAGAGGAGATGAAGACATTCTTGGGATTTGCAGAAATACCAGCGTCTCTTTTGGTGATAAAATCTGCGATCGTCTGCCTGACATGATGCAGGCCAGAGGAGGCCGTGTATGAGCCTGTAAATCACAAATGTATTTACACTCAAATAAAAGTTTGAGTGGACAAACATAACAATGAAAAAGAAAAAAAAATCACCCAAACTTCCTCCTTCACAGATTTGAAGGAGCCTCTGCGCTCTTAGCTTGACATCCGGAGGGAAGGGGTTATCTTGAAGCAGATGAGGATACAAACACACTGCCAGAACCTGAAAATAAAAAAAATAATAAAGAAAAAACCACAAAATCCATTTTATTTTATTGTATTTTATGTATAATATGGGATAAAAAAAAATCCCATTATTTTGTGGCTCCTCTTCAAACCAACCTGCCGAACAAATGAGATGGGCTTCATCCCTGTTCTGTGAGGGTCACCTGAGCTGACATCAATAACACCTTTAAAGGGTTTCTGCCAAAAACACATCATTTGTCAGCTTAACTTATCAAAATCATTGTTAATTCATTCATTTTTTTGATTTATTTTGCTGTCAAAAGCAAAGTTCAGAATGTTTCTGTTAATTCTATCAGAAAACCAAGTCACATATGTAGCTCTATAAGTTCACTTGTTTGTTGCAAAATGTATAACAATTGAAATGAATGAGAAAAAAATGACATATTCTCTTTCAAAACACTGTCCCTGAGAACTGACTCTTGTCGGGTTTACATTTATTTCACACTGCATGTACGTAACATGAGATCGGCTTCACTTACCTGTGTCACATCCTGAGTGATTTGATGGGCGAGACTCTCCAATAAAGTTTGTTCGGAGACTCGGATTGCTCTCACTCTAGGATTCACAAAATCCAGTGAAGTTGTCATCTTTAGATTGAATCTAGAAGCTAAAAATCTTAAATTGATGAAGTCAACATCAGAGAAATTCTTCTCCTGAAATAGTGTTTCATCAGGAGGAATGCATAACCAACCAATGAAATGTTAGAGCTGTTTGATGTTTAATCTCCTGTAAATTTGTGCTGAATTCACTGTGCAATATTTAATCTGGAAGGTGGACTTTGTATTTTTTTAGGACCATCCTGGATATTTAAATAGGTAGCTAGCCACCTCAATTGGATCCTCTTGATGAGGAGGAGCAGCGACAGAGACGTCTCTAAGGAGGGCACCCACCCAACCCCGGAGAAATCTACTTTTGGCCAGTACATTCCAGACTTGTGATCTTTTGATCCCAAGAGAAACTTTGTTTCTTTCTTAAGAGAAGTAATAATTTTGTCAGGTTTATCAACTCCAAGATCTGGACAAGTGAATCCGTGTGTTCTTTAGACTCTCTAAAACTAGAGCTAATCGCCATGGCACTTGGCTGCACTTGCCTTACTGATGCTGAAGTAGTTTTACTGCTTGTCCATTCTGTACTCTCTTTTTTAGCCAGGTTCTAATGTCCATTGTTGGCAATTCAATTTTAGGGCACAGCACTACCAAATGCAAAACTTAAACAATACAGTTGGACTTGTGTAACTGTAGGGGGGCGGGGTTTCAGCCCATCCAGTCTTCCTTGAGAATATGTAAACGAAAGAAGAAAGAAACAAGCTGACACCAGTAGGTCCATGAAAGAGCTTTATTAACTGGGAACTTGCACTTGATCCAAAATGCAGAGTAATAATACTGGACAATGACCATAAGTACAGAAAGAGGACAGCTTTTGTCAAATCAGTTAACACACGATGGCTGTAGGCCAATAAAGTTTGCATAGAGCTCCCAACAGAACTGCTGGGAGAGAGTCGGTTTGTGTCTACGGGGACCAAAGGATTCTGTTCTTCAAGGTTGATCTTGAAGGCATTTGGCTGCTAACCTAAGTAGCTTCTTCAGCTGAAGTAGCCATTTGGATGAGCAGCCAAGTATCTTCTAGATTAACCTTTAAAAGCTCAGCTGTCCTGAAGAACTGAATCCTGTGAAAACAAGAACTGAAATCTCCACAGTCCATAGGAACATTTAAAGGGTAATTTGGGGTCACTCCATAAGTATTCTTGTAATACATTTCTATGTCTATGAAAACAGAATCTACTGATAAATAAGACGTTATATAAATTAGTCGGGGTGAGACATGAAGCCATGCAGAGGCTCAGACCAGAACAGTTCTGGCAGATCCGGGACCAGCTGAGCCACATCTGTTGATTAGAGCCAGATGGTGGAACTCATCCTGCTCCGGGTGAGAGGCGCTGAATCCCAGCGGAGTGCTAATAGCCCTTATGTAGCTTATACGAATGTGTGTAACACACTGGAGCCCTAGTGCGGGCGACATCCGGGAGGGTGAGGGGGCCTCTCCCCAATTCTAGCTCCTGCACCTTTAAGGTAGTGTAGATAGACCTCAAGCCCTTGGAGAAGGATTTACAGACCTTCTCTTTGTACAGTTTGTGCTCACCCCAATGTGACATGGGGCGTGAGGAGTTCATGAGATCCCCTGAATCAAGGCTTGATCTGGAGGATCTTAGTCAGTCTTTAAATCCTTAGTGAGTACAGTGGTCTGAGCCAAAGAGGGATCATCTTATCCAGTTATTATACTTTTCCAGTTGTAAAAAAGCAGCCAGTTTTCTTTCTCTAGAGCAACAAAGCCCATCAATAAAGGCACGATTGAGATATTTCCTTCCAGCAACACTCCCTTTATACCAACATGTGAGTTGTTGACTTTATTTTTGAGTAACCTGAGCATTTCTCTCCCTTTTTTATCCAGTTTTCTCCCAAAAACCTGAAAGGCATTGAGAGCAGACTGGTCCACAGGCTTTGTTTTTGTTTATTCTTTTTTTTGTGGCTATTGATTCCATTAGATAAGATTAATTGAGACGAAAGCCACAAATTGATTTACTTCCTACATTCCTGCACCAGGAATGTTTTAAGTGCTTTCTGTGCGCAAAAGCACAACTTTAATATTTCCCTTCATTTAGTTTATTTTCATGTAGATTTTTGCTGCAAATTGTAACTCCTATTATGTTAACTCTTCAAAATCTACTGCAATTCATTTATTTCCTTTAAAATTCGTCCGTATCAAGAATTTATAATTAAAAATGGCATATAAAAGGGTGATTAATGTGATTTACTAAAAAGATAAGAAGCTCAGCTTTTTTCCTCCAGAATGCTCTCCGTGCATTCCAGCCCTTTAGCATGATTGTTTTGTAGCTTAGTTATGTGTTGTCTCTCCATGTCTGTGTTTCTACGTTTGTTAGCACCGGAATATTCCACTTCCTACTGAAAAGGAACTCGGTTAGTTTCATGTTGTTGTTGTTTTTTCCAGTTTCAAGCTTTATATTGCTGCGGTGGAGATATCGTCCAAGGCTACGCGGGATACGATGGCTAGCTGCGCTTTGCCGCCACCTGCTGCCTTAGCTTCTCCCTCCTCTTCTTCTCTGTCAGCCTAAAGAAAAGTAGGAGGACATTACGATTTAACACAAATGTATGAGCTAACAAATATAAAATGAAAATACATGTGGAGAGTCAAAAATCATGAAGATAACTCTTTCATCCAGCTTTTCTGGGGAGAGGCTAAAAGCTAAGCTACGCTAAGCTAAGTAGCAAATGTCAATGGACTTTTTTCCAGATATTTCATCAGGATTCTGGACCTGAAACGCCACATTTATCAAAAATCTCTGGAAAAAGTGCCTCAATATCAAGTATTTGTGGTGATGTTGCTTAAATACTTAAAGGGAGTGCTCAGTTCGCTATGTGAGGGTTGTGCTAAACACAAAAGAGGAGCTAAAGAACTCGATATAAGATAGATCTGCATGAACTCCTTTTTTTCTTCTTTGCAAAACAGACTGAAAATGAACAGAGAATCTTGAAAACAGAACCATGAGTTTACAGGGACTTTTCTTTGAAAGTGGTCGCACATGGCCAGTGTGAATGTAGCCTAAGAACTCCATATTTCTTTTTTTGTCTTTTTGTTTGAATGTCGTCCCACATTTTAAAATTTTGCTCAGATTTTGAAATGTTTCACCAGGTGACATATATTTTTATATTTCATCTCTCCCTTTAAAGTCCCACTCCAACCATATTTTTTTTTCTTTTTTAAAATTGCTCCCAGTAGTTTTTTTATCATCATTGTGCAGTTTTTAACCAAAATCAAAAAGCCTTTGTTGTTTTTAAGACATATTTTATGCACATTGGCAGCAGCTAGTTAGAAATAAAATTCTGGATTTTGGGCGGGAACAACCCCCCTCCTCCCTATCCCTGAGAGCTCTCTTGTGTGTCAACTTATATCCTCAAGCTAGCATTAGAGGCGATTTCTTACGCACCTAAGTGTGAAACGGCTAGGTTGCGTGAAAGGGAGCTTGAGTGGAGAAGAAAGATTTCGGTACGCCATTTCAGTATCTGGGTCGTTAGTCTGAGCTTTTCATAGCATCCAGTTTTCTGCTCCAATGTGATTTGAATTAAGAAATACTCAGAAATCCAGTTTTAATTGTAAATTAATTTGTATAGGTTTTCTATTATGAGAAAAATGTTGCAAGAACATGCTTATGTACAAAAAATATTTTTTTCATTGGAGTGAGTCTTTAAGAACTCTAATGTTTTTCTACTTTATCTGTACCGTTTCGATGTTTATTTCCAAGATTTCGTGGTCATGTGATCACTTGCCTGCGGTTGCGAGCCTCCACCAGCTCACTCAGCTGGTCCTGAGCGGCTCGGAGCTCTTCCAGACTCTGCTGGTAGCTCAGGTCTGCAGAGCCGGCCCTCTCCAGCAGAGACACCTGGGTGGACAGCTCGCTGGTCCGATCCCGAAGCCGCTGGATTGACGTATACAAATTCTCATCGTCTTCCTCCTTTAGATGAAAAGTGCAGGGCCATAGGAATCAGCTTGTTAATGGAACTTTAAAACTTGTGAAAAAACTGAGGAACTGATAAGCAAATTCCAAGTGAATTTTCGATCTTGGTTATGTGTATGTATGTGTTTACCTCTCAGAGGTCCCATCAAACCCACCTTTGCATTGACGATCTCTATATGAACCAAAAGAGACGCCAATTCCAGCTCCTCACTGTAGCTGTTTTTCAGAGGAACACTTCTGTAGCCTTTAACACGATAGAAAGCAGTGTTTATGGTTATGATTGTAAAAATCACGGCATATTCCTCCTATTCCAGCTAAACTAAGAACGTCTGCTCTAACATTACCGAAACCAAAGACCAAGAAACTGTAAAAGCTGAACTCTTCCAAGTCTTTAATGCACTTAAAAAAATCACTTGCACTTGAATCATGAATAGAACGACTGGAGTTAGTGAGATGCTAAAGCTGGAACCCTGACCTGTTCGCAGCAGGCGGACTGGGTATGTCGCCTGCGCCAGGAAGTTGGGGTCACTGAACATGTCCTCCTCATAGACGGTGAAGCGCAGGAAGGAGAAGGTGGGATTGTGGATGTCAAACACAAACTGCTTCTGCAGCCACACAGGATTCAGGCCGTTATCAGCTGGAAGAGGATCAGACTGTTACCGTAGAGCCGGTATGCAGAAGAGAACTGAGACACTAGAGATCGACGCCTCACCGACAACATCAGTCTTGTACTTGCAGCAGTCGTAATCCGCTCCACAGATCTCCATTTCTACAAAAGGACAGACGATGCTGCGGCCGTTCTTGGGGAGATGTCGAGCTCCCAGCACCTGTGAAAAAGTACACAACACAAAAATGAACTGGTTGAAGACACGTATTTGAGCAAACAATGTTCTCACAAATGTCCCTTACAAATTGCACAATACATTTTTCATCTGTTATTTTAAAATGTTTTATTTCTTCAGAATTATATTATATATATAATTCTGCAGCATCATATATATATCTCTAATATAAAAAATATTTAATTTTTTCGACATGCCCAAAATAAATATTATATAATATAACAAAAAAGAGGCTTAAAAATCACTAAACAAGTTCAGCAGCTCAAGTTATAAAAAAAAAGAGAGCTGCAATAGATCTATAAATTTTAGTGAAATATTGAATCAACATGATACTTTTAGAAATCCTTTTTGGTATGAAAAATAAAACCTTCCTCCTGTTTTATTTAGTTATAAAGTGTTATTCTTTTACTATCCCTAAGCAATTCAAACAGCTGTCTGAGACCTGGATCTGGATGGTGATTGGCTCCACGTGCAGCGTGTCCTTGTCAAAGGGGTCAAAGGCGTCGTCCCTCATGATGTCAGGCTGAGGGACGTATCCGCTGCCACCTCCAAGCATGAACAAAGCCTGGTTCAGCTGCATGGGTTTATCTGCAAAAATCAAGAATAAACTTGTATTTTTCTTTTCCTGCTTACATGGATAGTGAGCTCAGTAAACATGAAAGGGAAAATGCAGCTGAACCTGGTGTCTGAAAATTGAGAGCCACCAGCTGGGAGCCGCAGAGCCACATGGGTAGTGGGTCGTAGTTTGAGGAGTCCAGTCTCTGCCCTCTGGGGTAAACTCTGGACAGCTGGCGGCGGTTGTACTGCAGGAAACGCTTCCCTCGACTTCGAGTCGCAAACTTCTCTGCCTTTGTCTCAGGGAAGGAGGACATGTCCCGGTAACAGGCGCGCTCTGTCCCAATTTCTGCAACCAAAAGTGAAAGAATTAGAAAAAATCTGATGGAGAATGGTGCACGAATAAATGTCAGTAAACTGAAGAAGTGATGCTCACTGTCCTCGTTGAAGGGAACTGGTCTGCAGTAAACCACCAGATCCGACAGCTCTACCGCAATCTTCTTCCTCCTCTCCATCTGTTTCTCCTCCTGCATCTGTTACCATGGAGACCCACACAAACAAAGAACCGCAAAGACACGGAAAGGCTGCGGTCATTCACCGATCAAACGCCGCTCTGTGCTGGTGCGTGCTGTGGTACCGACCCGAGCATCGGCGTTCTGGGTGGCCTCTCTGATTTTGCCGACCCAACCGGTGAGATCCTCCAGGGTGTCGGCGGCCACATCCAGAGTCTGGACCGGGTGAGAGGACAGGTGCTGGGAGTGGATGGTGAAGACGAAGGGCCGCGCGTTCTTCCCGTCTTTATGGACCACTGCAGGCATCCATGGAGGAGCAGAGTCACAGCACAATTGCAATTTTATGACATTTTGAAGCCATCTGATGCAAACACAAAATCCAAGCACTTTGTTTCCAAAATTACATGAATTTAGCATTTATATAAAACATGCAAAGACAGAAGTGACATTTTTACACAATTTTAATACACCATTTAGTAGCCAGTTACTATCTTGTGCACTGAAGTTACTATCTGCTGCACACAAGATAGTAACTTTTTTTTTACTTAAGATTTTTTTTCTTCGATGTCTCTTTAAATATATTTTATTTAAAAGTTATTTTAGAATCTTTTTAGTCTTATCCATGAACTTTGGCATTTATACCCAGTCTTAGATAACAATACAAGGAAAATAAATAATACTACATTTAAATAAAATGCTGCATATTTCAGTCAAAGTTTTTGTTTTTTCTTAACTACCTTTATTGAGCAAAAATAAATCATAGCCAAATTAAATGATTACTTTCTAGCCAATCAAAGCATCATTTGAACAAATAAAGCCAAAGTGTTTTCTTTAAAAACCTAAACAAAACTCAAACTAAAACAACAGAGCAACAAAATGGAGTCCTTTAAACAGCAGCAATGACACAGTCATGGTAGAGCCTATTTTTAGCTTTATTCACATTTTCAGCCCTATTTTTAGGGCCAGTTTGTTTCTCACCAACGTGGCAGGTGGGTACATCAATGAAGCCCTTCAGCAGGTTCCCCAGAGGACTGTTGTCTGTCGACTGAAACACAAACACCAGTCTCACAGGAGTTTCATTCAGGAAAAAGTACAGGCACTCAGACAAATAAAATATATCCAAAAACAGAAGTTTTTATGATCTTTTACCGCTTTATTTTTATTTTTCCCACAGTTGAAATACATGACAATGTTTAGCCAAAAAAAGATCATAACTACATCAATCAAAAGCTAAGAAAGTTTAAAAACGTATTATCTGTGTGCGAGCTCACCGCCTCGTCCAGGTCTCTGGTGGGAGAGCTGGGCACCTCCTCCACGTAGTTTGCAGGAAACCACAGTTGCTTCTTTCCTCCGTAGTCGCCTCTCCACCTAAAAAAATTCCATATGCATGACTTGTTTGAGCAGAAACCTCATAGGAAGCTGCTCTGCTCGTCTCCCGACTCACCAGCCGCCCTCCTGCTTGTCCACATTGAGGATGAGCGCTTGTTTGGGGAAACAGAGTTCGTCCTCTCTCTGAGCTCTGTAGTCATACAGAGCTTTGACCGTGCACTGAAACATGCAGGAGACACTGCTTTTCAATAATATACACATGTATGTTTATAAATATTTAAATATATGAAAATTAGTAAAAGATGATTGGTTATTAAACATGGAATTCTATCATATATCAGGATTTTTTTTATTGGCTAAAATATTTAAATGTTGCTTTTAAGTAAAATTAAACTATTTAACACATCTCCCTTTTTTCTTTCTTTCTTTTTGCAGTCGCAACTGTACGAGAATTGATCTGAAGCCTGAATGTCATCAGATGTTCTCCAGACTCCTAATGTCAGAGGAAAGAAATCCCCCTAAACTCAGAGGGGAGTCTGCACTGCCCTCTACTGGCAGGGAGACGTGACTGCAGGAAAAAGGCCTGTCCAGCGAGTAGAATCATCGTCCACGTTTCTGATCATTATTCCATGAAAATGTGTGTGATCACTTACTTACTACTTAATTTGATGTCACAAAATTAAAATAAAAATGAATTTACAGAATTAAACTCGTTTTAAATGAATTTAAAATGAGTTTAATCTCAACTGGATGAATCACATGTAAGTTATGGAGATTTTTTTTTTTATCTAGGTGATCATTATCTTTATAGATGTTTTTTATCTAAATGATCATCATCTTCAGAAACGTTTTTATTACCTGCTTCTGAGCCTTGCTTATAGGCTAAAATAACTATAGGTCAAGCTGTATGGGACAAGGCTGAATGTTGACTCAACAACCTCAAAGATTTATTTTATATTTGTCCTTTCTACCTATTGATCATTTGATTAAGTGATTGTCTCCTGCAGTTTTTCTACTCTTTATGACAGGAAAACCATCTTTACGTCGACAAATAAACTGAAACAGTTATTCCAAACTAAGTTTAAAAGTGAAAGTGGTTTTTCTCTGCTAACAGCTGCTGGTTGGTGTCAGAAACAAAGAACAGAATTGAATGATCCTTTACATAAAAATTGTCTCCTGAATGTGTTTCTGGCCTCACTTACCCGAGCTGTGGGCATCTTATTGGCTTCCACGTAGAAATGAGGCGTGCGGACTTCATACAGCGCTCCA
>NC_050515.1:21277771-21281936 GCF_002922805.2 Oryzias melastigma | reverse complement strand
TCATTTTTTCCCCACTTTCTTTGGAATATCGATCCACAGATTTAATTAACAATACCGCTTTTCCCCTTTGACTCAACTAATGGACTTCTTAACCTCCTGTCTGACTCACCGTGGTGCCCATCCGGTCCAGCGTGTCCTCGTTGATGGGGTAGCGCAGCCTCATCTTGCGGTACAGAGGATGCCTCTCGTAATAGCTCACCAGATCCACCAGACTCTCAAACTCCGCCGAGCTTCCCAGCATGAACAGCCGCCCCTCCTGCTGGATGCGGCAGTGCTTGATCTTCCCCTCCGCCCTACAGGAAGCGACAGAAACTATGACTGAGGGTTTTTGTGAGACTCGTGAAACCCGTGTACTGACGTTCTACCTGAAGGAGATGGCGTAGGAGTTGTGCTCGCTGCGTTTGCGCACCAGAAACGCTCCGTCCCGCGGCACGCGCATCAGCATGTGTTCAGCCTGGACGCGGGACAGACTGGAGTGGTACCACCTGCCAGAGCACATTCAGCATCAATATGACTCTATTTTAGTCAAGCAGCGAGAGGCTTCTTCCTCTTTTTCTACTGTCTACTCACACATGTCTGCCACCTACAGCTGGAGGAGGCTCGGTGTAAAATGTCAAAGCGGTGCAAATCTTGTCAGTCTCGCTGATTGGTCAAAGTTTAACCTTTCAGTCCACATTCAATGAATGCACGTTTGGTATGTAGAGCCCAAATTCCACATGAACACAAGAGTTCTGAATGCAGAAACTAAAAAAACGCATTAACATGGACTTTTTATTAGAAGTGACTGCTTGTATCTGTGTTGGAGTGGGTGTTATAAGTGCAATCTGAAACTTAATAGCAGAGTCTTTAATCTGACTTAAATACCTACAACTCAAAACCTTTTCTGAGCTCAAGAAAAGACATTTTCCTTTCATAAAAAAACTATTCCTGGCTTCTCTTCTAGCTACTGGAATTTAGAAATGATTAACTTTTCAAAATAATAGCTTTTAGTGTAAAGACTTTTTGACTTTTATTTTGAAGGTATCACATACATTTAGAAAAAGCTCATTTTATAAACAGAACAAGTTTGAGATTGATTTAAAAAAACAAACCTTGACAAAGATGGCTATTACATTAGTTACATTATGATGTGCAGATTACAAAAAAAAAGTTTACTGCAGGACTTAAACATCAAGAGGTGATGATCTCTGAACTCTGATGTCTTTGGGGACATGTCACTCACTCTCGGCTCTCGTGCGCGTTAGGTTGAGGCACAGGGTTTCCCAGCCTCATCTCGAACTCGTTGCAGCGCAGCGGCGTGTCTCTGTAGTGGCAGATGAGGCGGTAGAGGCTGTCGAACACCAGGTTGTCCGTCAGGTAGAAGCGGGTGGAGCCGGACTCCTGGCGGGAGTGGATCCTGCAGTGCTGGACTCGCCCGGAGCGCCTGGAGGAGACACCCCACATGATTCATTAGCAAACTGGAGGAGCTGCGTTTGACTGACAACCATCAACCGAACACATTCTGTTTTATGTGATACTTTTGTATAACATCTTAGATCTCAAGTTCAAGTCATCATTAGGATGAAAGGAAATATTACAGTGAGAATTTGTACTTTTCAAAAATGAGGCTGAAAAAAATGCAAGTTAGCCAAAAAATCTTGTATGTTCTGCTATTTCAAAGTTTTTTAAATTTTAATATTTAATAAAATGAGACAAACAATAAACGCAGGATTGAAAAACACATATAAGTATTGTTGAAAAGGCAATGAATATTTTTGCTTTCTGCAATTAAAGCATGAAGTCATGGTTTGAGATAAAGTGACTTTAAAAGCTCCTTAGCTTCCCACTTTGAATATATGTAAGAGACAAAATAGATAGTAATTAGAAAAACACACCTACACTTCATATGATGATTATTTTAATATAAACAGAAAGGAAAAACAAGAAACTTTTCATTTTAGGAAATGTGTCTGAGATTAAGTCAAAAATATTGACTGTATATGAGAACTGGACCAAGTGAGTGTGACATCAACCATAGAAAATTATCTTCTTCCGGCTCCAACCAAATGACGTCAATTTAGTCACCATTTAATTTTTTTTGCAATATGGATGTCGCTATGTTAGAGCCAGACGTCGTCAGTAAGCAGTGATTGGTCCAAATCTGAGTCAACATTTCTATGGCAACCACTCTCACCAATCAGGAGTGAGCTTGTTGGAAGACCACACCCCTTCCATTTGAAAACAGGCTAGCAGTAACCTGTTGATCAAATGTTTTTAGCGCTCTATGTGAGACCACATGCTTTAATTGAATTATCTGATTGGTCAGTTTATAACATGAGCTAGCATGTAGCTGAAATATTAGCTAAACTCAAAAATAGCCTGAAAAACCTTAGTAAAAGCTAAAATAGTCCAAAAAGCTAGCATAATGCTATCATAACTTTCAACTTTACTACACTCCGACTCCATATAATATAAAGTAACGACTAATCAACTATTTTAATCGTCATCGACTATTTTAATGGTGGATTAGTGGTCGATTAGTCTAGTAAAAAGTTTTCAAAGCAAGAATGTTTATTCTGACAAATCAAATGACTGAGTGTTTATTTCTCAATAGACGTCTATGGGATTTTAGCTCCTTGGAGCCAGCTACTACTTCCTATATGGAACAAAAGGGGGGAGGAGTCACTCAGTCCACTTCTCATGTACTGTCAATGAAACATGGGTAATACTGACCAGAAGGAAAGGGTGTAGTCTCCCACAAAAGTCTCACTCTCGCGCACCAGGAAGGTGCCGTCCTTCCCTCCGCCTTCGCAGTACTCCTGCAGGAGCTTCTCAGCCACCTGCCGACCATCCCGTCCTCCACCCAACTTCCCGTGGAACCAGCGCTCTGCACAGTGCTGCTCATTGTTGTTGCACTCCTAAAAAGAGAAATCAAGAGATTTTGGTTTATTATAAAAAAGAAAAACATTGTTTTTGCCATGCATTCTCAAGCTTTGTGGTTATGCTCAGTTACACATTCTCCAGAAAATTATGGTAAAGTTTACAGTCATTTACTCCACTCATTTTATTTCACATGTTCTTAAATAGCATTAATTCTAATCAAATACTTATAGTGACACATTAAACACCAAAAAAGGAAAATGTGTAAAAATATGGAGGCAATACCTAATACCTCCTATTGTTAATAACCACATTCTGACAATATAATTTTGAGTTTGAATTTTATTATAAAGGAAATTTACAATTGCATTACGGTATTTCCTCTTTGTAGGATCAATAAAGTTTTATTTTCCATCATAACTTTACAAATCACACAAAAGCAGATTTTTAAGACAAAACTTGATATATAATTGGCATATGCTACTGCATGGATGAGAAGTAGGGGGCTTTTTATATCTTAAAAGTCAGTATAGGAAAAAAATTATATATGATTTTAGTGGTAGTACCCCATTCTAAGTGTAAAGCACGGTGGTGGAAGGACCATAATTTGAGCTTGGTTTATAGCCACAGGACCAAATTATCTGGTGGTTACAGAGTTAACAATGAACTTTGAACCGGTTCAGTGGCCTTGTGGTAGAGTGTCCGCCCTGAGACTAGAAGGTTGTGACTTCAAATCCATTGCTGAGCTATACTCAGCATTAAGGGGCTGGATTGTGGTTTAAAAGCTAAAGGTAGAATGTTGTTTTATCTCAACAGAATACAAAAAGAACCCACCAGTAATCCTCTCACCTCCTTTCCTTCATCGTCATCCTCCTCATCAGCCGTCTGGTAGTGCGACGTCTCCTCTGAGTAGTAAATCTTATTACTGGTCAAGACGAAATAGTGCGGCGTCCATGTCTGGAACATGACAGAACCAGTGAGTCTGGATGCGTCACAGCAGGCCCTGCTGCTGCTCTGCTGGAGGAGACTCACGTGGTCAATGGGGTCCTCCAGGTAAAGGATGCCGTTCTTCAGGGAGTTGCTGATGTCGTTTTCAGAGTAGCTGGCTGACATCACCTCCTCGTATAACGTTCCTTCCACCAGTTTCTTGTGCTGCAAATGAAACAGAGACAGATCAGCAGTCTGAACACATCTAATCAATACGAAGAATTTATGGCGTCTATTTATGACTCCACTGTGTTCTGATGAGGAAAATGTGGATAGTTTGATAAAAATTACATTCAAGCTGATTTTTTTTCACAAAAAA
>NC_050515.1:21268521-21277615 GCF_002922805.2 Oryzias melastigma | reverse complement strand
TGAACACATCGAAAAATTTACAACATCTATTTATGACCCCACTGAGGTCTGATGAGGAAAATGTGGATAGTTTGGTAAAAATAACATTCAAGCAGATTTTTTTCGCAAAAAATGCTGAAAACTTGGTTTTAATTGTGGTTTATTGCAGATTCAGACAGCACTACAAATTGGCAAATGCACTCTATAGCTAGTAGTGAAGGAATTCAGACACTGCTGGTGTCTTACTAAGGGTATGGTCACATATCCCAAAAAGCAAATTCGACAGATGGCGGCCCGGCAGAATTTATAATCTGAAAGCAGAGGTCGAATTTTTACACGCCCCATGGTGGCCACGGAGGTTTTAAGAAAAAGTTAAAATGTTATAGTGACTGGATTATTTTTCTCCTAAAGTTGACATCGGTCAGTGGCGGTCCAGTCACAGTGACGCTATGATGAAATCCGGCGACAGCTGGGCGGTCACAGGCGGGTCGCTGGATGATGTGAAAATGTCTCTGGATAGCAGTTGTCCATATCAAGTGTGTGTATTTCTGAGTATTTGTGTTTCATAGATTTGAAGGTAGATTTGAATGCAGACTGAAAGCAGAGCGGGATGCACCTTGATGAGAATCTTCCTCCGCAGCTGGTACGGAGACGGGAGCTCGTCTGCATTGTTGTCGACCGGCTTTGTGAGCAGCAGATCTCCAAAGACTTTCTTGAAGTTGGTGGCCATGTTCCTCTGTTGGACCACACTGCAGTGGTCCTCGATGGACAAGATCACAGGATACCTGCACAGGTGCAGAGAGGAATGCAGGAAACGGTTCTGATTCTCTCAGACTGCTGAAGAATCCATGTTTTAGTCAGTCATTCTTCTCCTATTGAATTATGGGTAGTAAACTCACTCGGACGTGACAAAGGCGTGTTCCTTAATGGTGTGCAGCACATCCAAGAATTTGATCTTGGAGGTCAAAGTGTGGCCGTGGTAGATGATTGGCAGGTCATCCGGACCATCCCAGCAGTCCACTGACATGCAAAAACACAGAAAAGAGTGAATCTTTTATCACAAAATCAACTCCAACAGGAGGAGGAACTTCAGGAGCAACACTGAAGACCAGCAGCACTAAAGCAGCTCTGACTGACACTCTATGCACCGACAGCCCATCCTCAGGCAGCGAGCGTAAGCTTCCAGAGACGACTCGCTGGAGAACTGGTCACCTGTCAGGTATCTGAAAACAGGAGAACAAAAGAAATATCAGAAACCTAAAGGACAGTATTGGTCATTTCTGTAACTTGTTGGATCTGACAAAATGCCTTAATGAGAACAGATATAGTAGAATCCAAAAGTCTGCATAAACAGAGGAAATTAAAAAACAATGACAGGTACATCATAAACCCAATTCTGAGAAACGCTGGTTACATTTCTGTACCAGAACCAACAAGAATCTGCATTGTTTGGTGAGCGAGGATGACGCTATTAAGCATTAAAAACCCACCAGCAGATATTTAGTGTAATAAATGTTTAACTGGTATTCCTTCGCTGGAATTAAATCCTACCGTAAATTTCTCAGTCATTACTGAGTTCCTAATAATAGCATCTTCACTGGTTTAATACTGTCTGAGTTGTTTAGAGTAATAATATGGAGAGAAAATAGTCTCACTGGACTTCTGGGTTTAATTCTTGATTTGTAACTTGCGTCTTCCTGCTAGTGTCTAACTTTGAATACTTGATTTGTAACTCATAAAATACATTTTAGTTTTTGCATGCACAACTTAAAATTACAGCAGCTTAAAGCTACACATAAAAATGGTTAAATATTACGCACCAATCACTTGATACACACAGACAAACCACATTTACACACACATCACAGTTACAAGTACATGAGGGGTTTTGAGACTAATTTCACGTCACCAGATTTGTACATAAATGATGCGTTTAAATGCTGCTAGAATGCTGGGTCATCAAAGTTTTTAATCAGCCACTTAATAATAGGAATGTGAAAGGTATCTAGTAAAAGACTAACATTTTTTCCACTTTCTTAAACAGTTATGACCCAATAATTGAGATAAAAAAAGTCTAAATATAAGTTTTTAAAGACGCTAATCTATTTTATTTTAAAGTTTCCAAAATGTCTCCAGCACTGAGCTCCTCCCTGACCGTCTCTAATCAAGGTAACAGCACCAAATCCTTCTCCACATCCAGTATTTGTACTTGTATTTTGTCAGTTTTTGATATTCGACTGTACATGTGACAATACATGAAAGGTACGCACAGTTACAACCTGTGCAATACAAATGGATTGCACAGGTTTCAAATCCTGTATTACACACACAAATCCAAAATTACACACAAACAAGCAGACACAAGTTCTAAATTATATATTACACACAGAGAAATCCAGTGATTCTATTTTCTCTCCATACATGTATACATCTGACAGTTCCAAGTGTTGAGATATTTGTGTGGTTCAGTTTCTGTTTATGGTTACTTTAGAACAACACAACTGATTTCTATCTCAAAGTTTTTGTTTTGGAGTTGACAAACTAGTTTTAGAATATTAGACTTTGTCTTTATGCGTTTTCATCCAGAGAAATAAACTAACTCCTCTAAAAGTCAAACATGGAGAGAGATTTTTCCTGTGCTGACACCTACGTGTTATGAGAGGAGGAGATCCAGTATTGGGAGAGAGGTCTTTTCATCTCGTCGGGGTTGACAGGTGAAAGACGTGGGTTACAAACAGAATTCTCTTTGGAAAACAAGAAGGTCAGAAACTGGGGGGGAAACACACAAAATGACCAGGTTGGAAAATGAGGAAAAACTCAACTGTCTGTTTTTGGGGGTGCAGCTTCCTCACCTCGTCCAGCTGTAGGTTGGGTTCAGGCTGTGGTGCCCCCTTCATGTATCCCAGCAGAAACTCCCTGACTCGACTCAGGTCTGACGCCCAGGACTCCTGACGGGACAAAGAAAGAAAGAAAGAAAGAAAGAAAGAAAGCACTCGCCATTTGCCTTTCCCATTTCTGCTGACAGGAGCGGAACGTTTTCCCATACCTTCTGGTCCATCTGTAAAAACTTCTGGAAGTCGTAGAGGGAGATCTGACAAAGCTCAGGCCGGTCGACGTTTCTGAAAACAATTTTTAAAACGTTAAATCACGGTAGAGAGACCTGAACATTATTACAGGTGAACGAGGACGGAGATGTGATACATTAGCTATAATGAAGCCATTTTTCAGGTTAATGTCCTGTAACATTATTTAAAAAAAAAGATTTCCCAGATGCAAAGCCAAGTAAGAACTTCAACCACATGGAAACTTTCTCTGAAGGCCAAAACCTTCCAGACGGGGTTTAAAGGGAAAGAGACACGGGACCGTAAGGAAGGAAGTGGAGGTGATGGAAGTGAAGGTGGCGGGACTCACCGCAGGGGAAAGGAGAGCTCCAGCTGCTCAATAATCTGAGGAAAAAAAGGGGAGGAACCAGGTGACGGACAGGTGGGAGGAAGCCAGGTGAAGCACAAACAGCAGAGGACACAGTGAGCGTGGAGTGGAGCCAGTGCAGAGGTGAAAACTACCACAAGGTTCAAGGGGACTCACTCCAACAAAACATTTCACTTTAGCCTTCATCAGCACTACAATTACCATGAAAAACAACCACGAAGAGCTGCTGTTATACTTTCAGGGCTTTCAATTGGTCAATAAATTTATATTTTTCTTTTAGATGAAAGTTTAAGTAAATTTACACCAAACATTTGTCATAAACTGCATTATTTTTTATTTATTTCACATTTAATGTAATACTTTTTTGCATTTGTCAAACTGTGTTTATTCAAGTCATAAAAATAGTTCAGTTGACAACAAAAAAAGACAGTTTTTGGGGTAATTAATGTTAAAAACCCCTTTGACCATTTTTATAATTCTAAATTTTCAGTTTGAAAAAAATATAAGTAGCACTACTAAAAAAAGGGCCTAAAACTCATGGTTTGGATCGGGTCATGGTCTTAGGGTCACGGTTCGGATCATTTTTGTAGATCAGAAAAAAGATAAAAACATCAAAATAAAAGCCTTTAATGAATGTTTTGAAAAACCTCAAAACATATATTTGATAAAACATAAAAAGGTACTTTAAAGCATATGTATATACTCATACACATCAAAACATTTGCAGTACCAAAAGCACACACTTGCTCAATAATGTTTTTTCAGCAGACTCCTGGCCAGCTAAGAAAAAAAAAAAACTTCTAACCAGCCTTAGACACGACATCACAGTTCAGATGATGTGTGTACATCAAACTAAGCACACAAACATAGAAAACCTTAAAAGCCACGTCTCTTCGCTCTTAAAACATGGGTTATTTCTTTAACGTACCTCTTGTATTATTTGTGTCGGGATATATTTTGAGTTACTTTGTGGAGAAATACTAGTTGAGATGTTTATAGTGGTTTCATTTAACCAAATGTATGTTTTTTCTTTTTTTGTTGTATTTTCGCTGAGTTAAAATAATCTAGAAAAAAGTTAGTTTCTTTTTAAAAACAACCCAACTTTGGTTATTTTTAACAATGGAGATTTAGTGTGTAATTAAGTAAACTGCATCCACTGCTGCCTGGTATAAATATCTAGTTAAAGACCCACTACTTAAGCATTCTGAGAATTCACTTTTATAAAACATCAAATGAACAAAAGTCACATGTGACTTGACCTTTTGCAATCTGAACACCAGATACAGAGTTTGGATTGTGCTGGGAGTAGATCGATTTACCGCAAGGTTAAATGAAAGAATGTTACTAATTTGACCTTAATATCAAACCATATTTAGCATTAGCCCTATACATAAGACCAGACAAATATATTGATCCCAAACAACAAAAATACAAGTCTTCTTTAACTTAGAATTTATTTTTCAAAGAGATTTATAAAAGTGTCTCTTTGAACTTAAAAAGCATGAAGCGTTTGTCTGACACTCACACTCCTCTGAGCGTCGAACATCAGAGTTCTGTACAGCTGTGCGAAGTTGGGGTACGACAGTTCACTTCTGGCCTCCACCTCCTGTGGAAAACGGAGAACAGGTGAGTTAGTGAAACGCTTTGTGGCGTTGAGTGGAAATACACAGACGGAGGAAGAGAAAAATAAATACAATCTGAAAACGACCACAGAAGCAGACCTGCAACTTGTCTTTGAGAAAGCGTGTGTTGGGGACTCTGTAGTTGATTTGGGGCAGAAGAGCTTTGACTTCCTTCACAGTGATGCTGAGGAAAACAGCAGAACAAACTTCAGCCGCTCTCTAAGAAAACGATATGCATTGAAAACTAAAGATAACATGGAGATAAAATCTTCTAAGAACACGATTAAGAAGATATAAAGTGATACAATATTTTCAAAAATATTCTAATTTTTAAGTTGCAGCTCTTTGCATAAATGTGGTCAGGAGTGCAACTTATACTCAGAAACAATGTAAATATGATTTTGAAAAAACAAATATTGGCTCATTTTTTTTTTTTGCTATTGTACCATAAACAACCAGATGCTCTTTGAGATATAAAATCAACACCACCATGTAGCGATGAAGCTGAAAACTTGGTAGCTATTAGTGTTGGAGTAAAAATAATTGATTTTTAGATCCATCGATTATAACCCATAAATAATTCTTTTTCGTTTTATGAATTTTAAATAATCGCTAATCAAAACATTTATATGACATCAAGTAAAAGTAACAAGTGGAAGTAAGCGTGACGCGTTTTTCACTCTGACATTTTAGAAGAGCACACAAACATGGCTGACCTTCCAGATCTTGTCATCCGACCGGCAACAAATTCGCTTAAAAGGACTGTTTGGAAGCATTTTGGCTTTTATAGTGTCGATGGTCAACTGGATAAAAGTCAGGCGGTGTGTAAGTTGTGGCACAGCAAAATTAAATATATAGGGAAAATAACAAAATTTGTAAAATCACAATGTGCAACTGGCTAGACACTATTTAACATCGTAGTTTTAAGTTAAGAGGCGTTCCTTAAAAATGCACTTTGGGGGAGAAAAGAATGTCATATTGGTCTAGTGTCCTAAAGAGAAACATTTTTTTAAAAGTGCAGATCTGTGATTCATTGATAATTGTTTCATAATCGAACTGTTGCCTCCTGGATCGTAATCAAATCAAATTGTGAGGTGCCTCAAGATTCCCCCTCTAGTTATTCCAACATACGATGGAAGCATCTAGTTACTGAACACATTTTTAGACAAGCATTGAGGATCAAATCTGACTCATTCAAAAGAGAGGCGGAAGACGTGAATTTGATGTGCATCAAATAAGAGGAAGCAGTCACAAATTCGACCAGCGAATTGCATTTAGTGTGCACAAAGCATTGGAGAATTTTTTCAGAAACATTGCGATTTTCTCCCAAAAGTCCAACTTATACGCTAGTGCAACTTACTTTTTTTTTTTTTTTGGCTCCTGTGACTTTTTCTCCGGATTAATTCATAGACTGAAAAATACAGTATGTGCTGCTTTCTCCTTAATCCAGATCCAAACAATTTTTAAAAAAGCAGGTCTTGGGACCCAAAAAAAAACCATAAACTTCCTCCAAGAAAATAAAATAGATGAATCAGTAAATAGTCTGCCATGTGACTTAAATGTTTTGTAGATTATTGGAGGTTTTTCCTGTTCCGGAACAACCACTGACCCTTGGGAGCATCAAACAAAACCTGATTCTGGACTTAATAAAATAGGATTTGCCTTGATTAAAACATGTTTTTCCCAGATTGTTTTAGGCTAAATTATTCCCAAAGTTTTAAAAGAACTTTTGATTGAAACAAAACCAAAGATAACTTTTTTTTATATCTGTTTCTCTGTTCATGTTCTGTTTTTTTACTGCATGGCCAATCCCTCTGATGACCAAAACACCTGTTACTGTTCAAAGCAGAAAAAAAAAATGAAAAGAGAAAAGCAGGTGGAGAGGAAGAATCCAGGTCAGGATCTTTGGATAAATCAATCTCCAGCTCCGCACGCCCTCCTCCCACCGCTCCGTCTGGTTGCTGTTACCGTTTTCACAGCAGACAGGAAGTTGACCGGCACATCGCATCATTTCCTGCTCCTTATCGGGCGGTGGCAGACTGTTTGTTCTGGAAAGCGTTCCACCCAGGCAGAAGCCAGGGCTCGCTCGTGTGGGTTGGAGTGGTGGGACACACGAGAGAGCGCACGTGTGGAGGAGGTTTCTGACCAATCAGCGTCCAGCAGCAGCTGGAAAGCAGCAGCAGCTGGTGTTCGTGGTGTGTCACTAACCTGCCCTCGTGGCTCCTGTCCATGACTTCAAACTGTTTCCTCAACCACCTGAGGAGCAAGAGCAGGAGAACTTTAAAGATTTCATGCTAAATGCTTTAGCAATAATACACTTTTAAGACTATATGAGGACTCTACAAGTTACTATTTCATTTAATGCATAAAATGTCATGAAGAAAACAATTTATTTTCCTTTTTCTTTACATATCAATTAAACTAAAACCAATGTCTCTGCTCTTGTGAAGTAAAAATGATCAGTGTAGCAAGCATTTATTCCAAATATGAGTGTGTTTCCTTCTAAATGTGGAAAGAAAGTGAAATTATCGAGGCTTGCCTCAATAAGATGCCTCAATAAATCAAAACATTTGATTGACAGATTATCCCAAGTGAGTGGTGGGGTTGTGGATTTTCAGAAAGGTCACTTCTGATTGCCAAGAGTGGTTATCATAGAAACATTGAATCAGACCGACTCAGATCAATCACTGATTACTGACGATGTCTGGCTCCAACATGGCGGTGTCCATATCACCAAAAAATGGCGACTGATTTCACTTCTCATTTCTTTGGAGCCTGAAAAAATTTGGATGACCTCACACTCACTCGGTCCAGTTCTTCTATAAAGCCAATGGCACAAACTCACAATTGAACTTGTGATGGGACAACCAAATTTTGAATGTATATTGACATTTGTCTGAATTGAAAGGGGAATGCAAAACATGTAAACAAGTATTGATGAGAGAACATTTCTGTTCTTGATTCTCATTGGCTGCTGGATGCGGATTAAAAAGAGCGGATTAAAAAGCACACCTAAAAAAAGAAGTTCTGGTCACATTTCTAAAATGTTCCGTATCACTGCGCAGGCTTCTTTACAGCAAATGTTTGCGTCATCAACTGGATAAAAACAAGCAGTAAGAGGTGAACTTTCTGTCTGACTGGATCCTTTATTTAACCCATCGTGATGATCAGGTGTCAGCTCAGCGGTGCATTGTCATGTTACCGTAACGACGCACCACACCATGTATCAAATCAAATAGTCCACCTTTTGTGAAAAAGCCATCTAAATCGAAAAAAATAACAAGAATAAAGTATTAAAAATCGATTCAATATTTATTTATTTTGTAAGTAACCATGTTACAAGCGGGATAATCCCCGACGAAGTGAGCATTATCAGAAATTTTCGCACTTCGCAGAAGCAACTGTCCTCTGCTTGACGTCGGATGGTTCAGGCTTCCAGGGCGTGCGTTGATTTCTGATAATGCAGACTTCGTCTAGCTTTATCCCTTAATGATAAACTCCCAGCTGGGTAATTCTGAAAAAGTTAATTTGAAAGTACATCCTGAGGATAACTGGAAGAGTCTTCTGATGTTCACACTTAGGCTGAGTTACTAAAGAGTATTTCTAAAAAAAGCTTAATTAAGGCAGAACATGATTCCACTATAAAACAGAATCTAATTTAAGTTTCATAGTATTTAGACCTTTATAAACAACATTAAATCAGGGATTTTACCTCATCTAAACATTTCCAGTCAAACTAAACCATCGGTTTTCTCCATCAGTGCACGGCTGTGTTCTGCTTTCAGTTCCTGCATATTCAACTGTGGTGAATATTTTTAGCTAAAAACAAATATTTGACTGGATACAAACTTGTTTCCTCTGGAGGTCAGGAGGATAGGAAGCTTCCACTGTCGTACTGGTCAGTCTTGTGTTGACTCATAGAGAGTTAACGGAAGCTTCACAGAGATCTTGGGCATGAAAAAAACTACAATCCATGTTTGGCAGCATAGCAGATCTGCAGAAGCCGGGATTCAAGTTCAAAATCCTCCTGTTAACCTATAAGGCCCTGAATGGTGTGGCCCCAT
>NC_050515.1:21263689-21268454 GCF_002922805.2 Oryzias melastigma | reverse complement strand
CGAACACACAACCACACACCTGTCGATCTGCTGTGGCGCCGGTGCTCTCTGGGTGTCCATCATCATCCAGTTCAGTCCAGTGATCCACATGTTGACCTCCTCCTCACTGTAAGCTGCAGTCAAAGAAGAAGACTTCAGCACGAAGTATTTGAAGGAACAAAGCTCAGATAAGGTGTCTTGACAACGACAACAGCAGTTGGTTTATAAGAAAGCAAAAAACTCTTAGGCTTCTTAGTTTGTATGGAACAGAAGTAAATCACAACAAACAAACCAAAACAGAAAGAAAATGTTTAAAAAAGAAAAAAACGTGTGTTTTGCATGTTAAACAAATAGATTTGTTTTATGAAATCTTTGCCAAAAATCAGTAAAACTTAAATATTTTACCTAAAACCACATAAACTGAAATACTTCTTTCTGCACTATGAGGCCTAAAAGCCTCTGTTTTTTATTTATTATTAAACAACAGTTCTCGTTATAATCTGAGCCCCTTACATATGGGTTAGTTTTGGTTGTGGTTACTGATGTTCAGTGATTTCAAGAGGTACTTGTTTTTTCACAAGTTGCAAACAAGGTTGAGTATTATTGTGAATAGGCTAATTCAGCTAGCTTGTAGCGGCGTCCGACTGTTTTTACGTGTTACTAACAAGGTTGGGAGTTAGTGGAGTCACAGTGATGTTTGTTTTAATTGTTTCACTCTGTTTTTTTATATGCTGTAAACAAGGTTGGGAGTTACAGATATTATGAATATGCTAACTTGGCTAATGTGGCTAACAGGGCTAATGTGTAAAGGAGTTCTACAATTACTATGAATCGCAGGTAGTAAAGTCCAATTGACTGACAGACTTATCTCACCACTCTTTTGCCTTGTTTAATGTGCCAGATAGTTTGGGATGCTTTTTTTATGACATACGCTCAAAAATAGATAATTTATTGACGGTCCGCCTTATAATTTAGTGCGCCCTAGAGTACGGAAAAGGCAGTTGTAAATTGTATACAATTTTTTGTCTTTATAGATTTTTCAACAAAAAAAATTGTACCTTTAAACTATTAATCATTATTTGTGTTTATTGTATACAACTATCGGCTTTACATCATATTTTAAAATAGCTAATTTAATCAAGTAGTGTTACTTGTATTGATACAAAACAAAAACATTCTTTCACAGATAGATTTTCTTGAGCTTCAATTTATCCAAGATCAAATTTAGCATTGAATGTATTTATCACAGTTCAAATTACTCTGGTCAGCCCAATCGACACTGGCCTCTTGCTATCAGGTTGCCAAGGAAAAACTTTTTTTTTTCCTTTTTATTTATTCTGAGCAAGTTTAGCTTTATAAAACTACTGGATTCTCTCCACCTCTTCCATCTATGTGTCACTCTTGACACATGTGAGGACATTCACTTTGGACACATGTTGTAAATACATTCTTAAAGAGGCAGCTTCATTGGCTAAATTGAAACCTCAAAGTTAGTAAAGTAAACAGAAGCAAGCATTTTGGAACGATTCTTTGCAAATAAATGAGCCAGTGAGCACATAAAAGAAGAGTTTTTAACATAAAAATGAGAACTTAATCAGATGCTGATGATTAATTTGCAAACATAATGATTCTTGGTTCACTTTAGTATTTAAAAAATACCAGTTTTGTGATATTTGCATGTTTCTATTTTGCTATATTTATCTGCCACACCTGAAAGGTCTGATGAGACTGAAGTTCTGTTCAAATACAATTGTATTTTTGACATGAATATCTAACCACAAAAAGCAGATTTGTTACATAAGAGCTATTAAAAATATTTAAACTCACAGAGTAATATGTAGTCATTTAACTCCCAGTACATTCAGTACATTGGATCAAACAAATGAAAAGTAGGGATGTCTTTTAACGTTTGACCCTGAGTGCTGCAGCAGCTTGGATAACAGTAAAAACATTCTGACCAGCCACACTGAGGGTCCGGAGGCGAAACTCCACCCCATAGAGGACGATGAAGCAGTGGGCGGGGTCCAGTTTACGAGCCTCCTCTGGGTAGCGCTCGAAGTCTCTGGAGCCCTTCCCCAACCGCAGCTCTCGGATCTCCCGTATGTCCACTGGAAGAGGAGACGGTGTAGGAAGGAAGGATAGTGTTGCATGAACACAAATATGTGAAACCATAAATCACACTTTGGCATGCTGTTCTTTTTTGTTCCCTTTTTTTTCTGCCAGACGCAGAAACCTGCAGCTGGAGAACTCAACAAACTCTCTGAGTGTCTTCAGCTACACTGTTGTCTGTTTGGACAAAGCTCTAGACATGAGAAATGCATCCTGTGAAGGAGGGAGTCTTTTAAAGTGAAGAAAAGTCTTGTTCATTCATAGATTTAAAAAAATGAAAATGTATAGAAAAGGTACATGATATACATACAATATACAAGCTGGTGGTGATTTTTTAAACAAATAGAAGCCAACAGATTCTCCCTCCCAAGTCGTCATTGGCATTTGGTTAAGGAACCCTCAGTGTCACTTTTTGATGTTTTAAGTGTCCCTAAATCGTCATTTTTTTGATTTGGTGTCTGTTCCCACTAAATCATGGGTCCCCAACCTCTGGGCCACAAACCGGAAGCGGTCCAGGACGCAGAGCAGACCGGTACTCTAACCTGGTTCCTGTCCGGACCCGGTTTGCGTCCAGTACGTCTTCCGGTACCGCATCCAGTGCTGGGTTAGGATATGAGTACCAGGTTAGGGTGCTGGTCCTGGCCGTGTCCTGAGGACCAGTCCACGTGCGGTGCTGCATCCAGTACCGCGTACCGAGGGTTGTGGACCCTTGATTTTATGAACAGCCAGCACATCAAAAAACGACAAGTGGGGACACCCAAAACATCTAAAAGTCACGTGGAGGGGTCCTTAACCAAACATCAATATGTGACGAGTGTTTGTTTCAAATATATGTCAGCCGGCTCAGCATTTATCAGAGACAGGGGTCTATTCGAAACTGGTATTTTTTCCATACCAGTCAGAATGGTGATGGTTAATGGGTTCATTGTGTTGTGACACATGGTCCAGGTAATCAGCATCAAGCAGTGCAGGGAGATCTGGAGAACAGACAGGGTGGTAGCTCTAAAGGACCAGTAATGAGCAGCCCAGATCTAACCCATCTGCTTGCCCCATTCTCTGATACATTTAAGATTCACCCCAAAAATGTTGTGAACATTTGTCACCAATATGTTCTTTGGCGTATGCCACAGTGTGAAACTTAAATGCTAAATCGAATGAGCGTTTCTTGGCCATCGCTACAAGACACGAAACCACAGACACGTCTATAGGAGTCTGACGTCTATTTGAAGATATACGATAGTTTGGCTGTGGGTGCGACTTACGTGTGAATTTTTTTTTAAGTCGCAACAACCACTAGACTGCAGGGGTGTGTATCAATATTTTCTACTGAAAGCAGCACAGAAGAAGAACCGCCACTCGGTCTTACATTACAAGTTGTGTTCAGAACAAACAGAGGAGGAAGAATTCAACACATTTAGGGATTCTAATGGATATAAAGACTTTAGTTGACTTGTTAGCATCTGTTTCGGTACTGTGATTTGTCTTTAAAGAGAAAGCGTTGGTTCTTGTATTTTTTTAATACATTTCTCCCAAAAGAGTGACTTTAACTCCAGAGCGACTTATAGTCCTAAAAACATGAAGTAGATGCATGCTCTTTTGCTTTGTTTATATACAGAAAGATATGTTGAGGAGCAACATGATCTTTTTTTGCAGATGACAACTGTATTTCAGTGGCTTTCAGGTCCAACACAAGTTTCCTTGTTTTTTGCCATAAAAAATTTAACAAAAAACTGGAGGATTTCTCAGTTAGAGATCTAGATTTTAAAGCTACTTTCTGAAACAAGGCGCTCAGTTTACATCCAGAAGCTCAGACAGCGAAAGCTGCCTCAAAAGAACTTAACAGCATCCGGCGAGCGACCGCAGAGCCTGATGTAAACTCTGGACTCTACTTTGACACTTCAGCGGTCGACACACCCACAAAGAAAACCCAGTTTATGGATGCAGCAGATGTCTCCAGCAAATGCACACGAACACACACCCCTGTGTGCTCCGTACACTCTCCTACCAGACACGCAGTGACAGACCCACAACCTGAGGGTTCTTCCTGAAAACAAGGACACCATTTTTCCAGCTCAGAGTAGTTTATACCAAACAGAAACAGAAGTCCACAATAACTCTTTTTCTCTCTTTTTGTGGTGTGAAAACTTCCCCACTCGAACTCAGTGCAGCAGGTAAATGTGTCTGCGTGAACAAACTGTGCGTTGAGCCAAAACACCTCAACTTATCAGGTTGTAAATTATTCTGAATCAAAGGAGAGTGAGGAGTGTCTGGTTCTGATCCAACTGTTCTGCATGTGCAGCTGGCACAGAGAACATCTGGCTTGAGATGAAGAGACAAGTCCATTTTCCACATGGAAACGAGCCTTCTTTAGTTAACAACACATTTAATACTGCGTACCAGATAAGTGCTGCTTTGAACTGATGATAGAAACAACCTTTCACATAGGGATGCATGAGACTCATCATATATTCAACAATATTCTTCTGTTTAAACCCAGGAGTGGAGTTATTAAGGGAGTCTGTTTGGGGCTCTTTGGTTAAACTAAAACATCTCCCTCCTCTGCAAACGTGGCAGATGGATAAAAGCAAGAAGGCTGGCCGGGTTTTTAAAAACGTCCATGGAAGAAGCAGATGGAGGCAGTCATGTGGCTTTTTTCATGTTTGGGAAGTTTTTTTAA
>NC_050515.1:21246962-21263649 GCF_002922805.2 Oryzias melastigma | reverse complement strand
TCTGTTTGGGGCTCTTTGGTTAAGCTAAAACATCTCCTTCCTCTGCAAACGTGGCAGATGGATAAAAGCAAAAAGGCTGGCCGGGTTTTTAGAAACGTCCATGGAAGAAGCAGATGGAGGCAGTCATGTGGCTTTTTTCATGTTTGGGAAGTTTTTTTAATCTTGTCTGGTGTCCGTGGCAGACATAAGATCCTGTCCACATTTGTTATGGGAGAGATCACACATCAATGTAATGGTAGGGTCATCTTGACCCTATAAGAGAGCACAAGGGGTAAAATAATTTAAAATTATAAAAAAAATAATTTTGTTTGACCGGCTTTTCAACAAGGGGGTTAGTAAACAACGAGCTTGAGCCACATTTGAGCAACAGATTTTTCCTATGGGTGGGCAGAAAATATAAGAATCAGATTTTATAAAAATGTGCCCTTAAAGGAGATGAGGAGACCCAAACCTAACAAAAGGCTTATTTGACATAAGTTAGATAATGTAAGCTTCAAGATAGTGTACCTCAAATGTGACAGACGCACCTCATTCACTCGGGCCTTAGCAACATGCATCCTAGTGACCATTTTCAAGGAAAAGTCTATGTAAACACACAAATATGCCTATTTTGGGCCTTCACATTAAAAACTCTAACTTTCACGCGTTGCTACCAAAGTTTTTACAACCGTTTTTGTGTCATACACTGAATGTGGGTCGAAATTTGAACTAGTTGAACTTTGACCAATCAGGGGCTTGGATTTGATAGCGACATGTACCTAGTGCCCTTTTAGTACCAAACGTTACAAAAAATAAAAATTTGCAATTTGTGCCGGGCTGGAACAATAAAACACCAAGGCTGAATGTGAATTGTTCCTCTACCCCTACGGCTTCTTCCTACCCCTACATTTAGCCTTCCAAATGGAGAGTTATGGACAGCCCTCCCACTTGATGATGTCATCAATAGTCACTGATTGGCTATGTTAGCACGGAGCTGCTAGCGCTTGGAAATACATAACAATATCAGTTTTATACATTTAAAAATGTCGTGCTAAAACAAAAAGTCATCATTTACATTTAAATGTAAACTTCTGTGCTTCAGAGCGCACCTATGTCAAGAAACACCTTAGCATTTAGCTAGCGAAGGGCTCTGCTTCCTTCCGCCCCGAGGGTTAGCCCTTAAAAAACTATTTTGAACAACCCTACCCCTTCAAATGCCCCAACAATTGGAGGGGTAGAGAGAAGTGGAAGAATTGAGATTTGGCCCAAGTCGTTCATAGATCCGAATAGAGCTGTGAAAGAAAAAGCCTGGAGTAATATTCAGGACATTTGCACCCCTTTGACATTTCACACTAAAGCTCTTCCAACTATAGGTGGCGGGCATATGCTAGTATCAGGTAGCAGTCCAGAATGTGGACCATGGGCTAAAAGCACGTTCAAAAACCCACGTTCAAGACATGGTTGTTTTTTTTGTTTTTTTTTCATTGAACACAATGACAAAAATACAAACTTCAGCAGAGGATGAACCCAAGTCTATGGGATGAACACACTAATACACACATAGGGGCGAAAATATTATTTTCTCAGCTGCGATCAACACATGCAGATACAGATTATTTTCCGAAAAAAAAAAGGAGATAAAAACCTAAAGTGCATCACATGTACGTAGCAACACGTGCACACTTTCACTTAAAAGTAATCAACTAATGATAAATCCTCTAGCCAAAACTCACTGTTGGTAAATTATTAGAGCCGACAATGATTCTGGTTCCAAACAGCAACTTGCAGCAACTTAAAGCGACTCATAAACATGATTTTCTGATGCTACTGAAGGATTCTAATGGCTTCTGTCGGGAAGTATGTCTACGTTTCTCCTGTCAGTGTCTCACATTTCATTGGAAGTCTGAGCAGAATCCTTACAATACAAATTTGTAGTATTTCCAAAATAAAAGTGTCTCTATTTTGCGTACTTTTTCCAAACAAGTCACTGTAAGGTACAATTTAGAATGCCCAGAAAAACTATATATACTGTATATTCCAGAAAAAAAACTATTGCTGTTATAGTGACTTTCATTCATAAAATTAAAGCTTTAGGAAAAACTTCTGTTTAAAATCACTCATGTGAAACCTCAGTTATGGTTCATGAGCTTGTTGTTAGTTTGAGCATTTGAGATGTGTTATGGTCTATCAATGAAAGGTTTTGCAGTTTTTAATCCAATGAATTGTTCCTTTAAAAATGTATTCTTTTTTATTTGCCCAATTCTGTGTTTGTCTGGGGTTGCTAAATTAAGAGTTGCCCTTAAAGGCATAAATAATGAACTTTGAAGCTATTAAAGGCTATAACACGCAGAAACCCATGAAGTATTTTTCCGTTGCCCTCTTTATCATTTCCTGCCATTTAGTTTGGACAGTGGACCAAAAAAGCTCAGTTTGCCATTGTTTACTTACACACACCTTTTCTCTAATACTCAGGTACCAACACACTAATAGCTTAAACATAGTCCACACTCTCTTCAGATCGTGCCCTTAGATGATTAGGTTTATGATATATAAGAATGAGAGCTTAAGTTTGAGACTCTGCTCAGGGTGCTGGAATGACCGAGGGCTCCTGAAGGCAACAGCATGCACACAGAAAGCAGCCGGTGATAATTGCAGCCCAGTTCTGCTGCAGCAAACGGTTCCTGGTACAACTGCTGACATCAGTCCCAGCCAGATGGCTCCATCAGTTTGGAGTCAATTCCAGAGAAGAAGAAAGAAACCAGAGAACTGTGGGATTCTGGTCAAAACCGGACAGAAAGACTTTAACTTTTGTCAATAGATTTGAGTCTTCTGAATGAGGATGAAGAACACTAATGTAGCTAAAGAAAATATAGCACATTTTTATTAAAAAGCTAAAAAATTAACTCAAAACTAAGAACTTGGGTCTCTTTAAGTGTCAATTACAATATCTTGATTTATTTTATGTAATCTTTTTATTGAAAAACATTTTTAATTTATGTAGCTGTAGTTTTAATTAAGGCAACAGAAAAGCAAAAAGGGGAAAAAAATCCTGAAACACAGAAAAAAAGTGTTTGAACCTCTGATAGTCGTGGTGTTCTGAGCAGACAAAAAAAGACAGTTTGGAAAAAATTATATTTGTGATGTAGAAATTACATTTGTAAGCTCCCTGCTCCTCTTCGATCTGATGCATCCACTAGTAGACAAATAGATCCATGTATGTTTTCCTCGTCTGAAGTGGCATGTGACTCAAAACTGTACGGATACCCTTAAAATTGCTGGCTATTTTTGTGATGTTATATTAGGGGTGTGAGAAGCTGTGAGGAAGTGGAAGACACTGTAAACTGTGAGCTCTAAGGAAGGGGAGGGGAAAAGGGGTGGGGTTGCTCCACACCAACAGTACAGCCCACTACTCAGAGGCAAATTTCTAATGAACTACGGCAGAAACTGCGTACAACACTTTACAGTTAAGTGCTTACATAATCAATGTAAGTCGCAAAGAAAAGCGTTGTGTGTGTGTGTAAATCAGTGCACAGCTAAAATAAAGAACACTTTATATCAGGAGTTTCCAAATCCAGGCCTCGAGGGCTAATCTCCTGTTACTTCTCCAGAAATCCTGCCTTATCTGCAGCTGATTACCTGGATCAGCTTGTTTAGCCAATAAGGAGCTTCAATGACTGATTGGTTGAAAAATATTGTAGGACATCGGCCCTCGAGGCCTGGATTTGGAGACCCATGAGCACGTATAATTTAGGTGTCACCAGTGACATCTCAGGTGTTAAAAGGTTAAACTAACTGCACATGCTAGTGTTAGCATGCTAATCCCAAAATAGCTCCAATAACACCTGCTACAACAAAGAAGCTACCGCCAACTAGCATTTGATCCTACAGAGAAGGATAATAAATAAGAAAAATGTGAAATACTATATAGCCTCGTTTCTACTGAGCGGTCCGGTCTGGTATTTTGAGCGTTTGCCATTGTAAAATAGAAACAGTACCGCACTGTACTTCTTGGGGGACCCTATCAGTTGTAGGTCTATTGAAAAGTTGGGATGGAGCCGCTGTTGCCACCTGTTGATTGGCAGAAAGGGATGACAACATTAGAAAGCGCCATTATAGTGCTCATTTAAGCTAACGTTAGCTGCCCACAATCTTCAAACAGCATTAAATGTGGGTTATACATGAGAAATAAAGCAAGAAAAAGACGAGCTGCTGAATGACCTCCATTGTTGTTTCTTTTCTAGTCGTCACACTACAATTTTGCTAGCGGTCTACACCACGCATCCGCTGAGAAAACTAACCGTTCAGTGGAAGCGACACTGAAATACCCCAACTTGCTGTACTGTACCAGATTGAAACGAGGCTTAAGTGGTAGTAAAATCTTTAAAAGGTTAAACCGCAGAGGCTAGTGTTAGCATGCTAATCCTAAGAAAGCTACAATAGCTACTACAAAGAAACTATTGCCAATTAGCATTTCATCCTACACAGAAGCATAACACAAAGGACTTATGTGAAATACTGTAAGTGAGAAGATAAATGTTTGCTGAACAATCAAACTCATGTTTGCTTTTTATTCACAGGTTAATGATAAAGCTACCGGAAAAGCTACCTCTCAGCTGTGAAGCTCTCCACCAGCTGCCTGAGCTGAGTTAAACACAGACATATGGACAAAAGCTTGGGGTCTGAAACTGAAGCTGTTATTTCTGAAGCCAGCGATAACACACAAAAGGAAGTAATAACACATGGATACGCCTCTGACATTTGAGTCCAGGATTTAACTGTCCAAATGAGCTCTGGTTAACCCTCAATCGTGCTTTAAATTAGCCCTCCGGTTGGGCTAACCACTCAAAATATCCCAGGCCTCGTTTGTGGTCGGTGTCTCTGCTCTCTGCAGAAGATGTCGAGCTTTTGTTTTTACTCCTTCAATCGGAGAAAGGAAGTAGGAGCCTCCCTGATAAACCGGCACTTCCTGTGCCTCAGGATTTCATACCTCCACTGTTTGCAAAGAGCTCATCTCGAAGAAAAAAAACTACAGTGTGGGTGTGCAGACAGACTTCATTTTAAAGCAGCAGTAAGGAAAATGTATCAGGTAATAGAAACAAAGGCAGGAAGTCTAGGGGAACTGGCATATGGAGGGGGGGTTATGGTATCAGAGAGAAAATAAAAATATGAAAATGAATGACCTCCAAAAGAAAACAGAATAAGATCTTAAAATGAGACGGGGGATCTAGGTGAATCGGGGGAGGAAAACGGGGAGATAAGTGAAGGAGAAAGGGGAGATGGAGCTAAGAGAGATAAAGTGAAGGAGAGACCCGCTGAGTTCCTGGAATCTGCTGGAGGCTTCGTCCGGTGGGAGGTTGTTTGTAGAGGGGCGTTTATGGGTTATGAAAGCATGTGTGTGTCTGTCTGTGTGTGTTTGTGTGTGGAAAGCTGGATTTTCACCGGTGAAGATGACTAAGCAGAGACAGTGTTTGCTCTGGCTTTAGCTCCAACTTGTGTGTGCCCCCCCCTCCCTACACAATTAATAAAGGTGCCGGATATGTGGTTTTAATTCATAGATAAATAATTCACAAAGACTCTTTTAAAAGCAAAATTTGCAGCTGCTGTTAGAGCTTGAGATCTCCAGAATAGCAGAAGAACTTCAGAAAAGAAAAAAAAAAATTTAGCCATTAACTCTTTACAAACAAAGGAATTTAAAAAAAAACAAACATTTTTTAGGAAAAACAATCTATGAACAAAGCTACAACTAGAACACACATAAGTCAAATGGATGATCCAGACTATTTGTTCCAAGACATTTCCAATACCCCAAAACTTACAAAATACATTTTACAAGTTTCAGTGTTTTTTCTGTCATTCCTGGAAAATGCTTCAAGAAAAGTCAAAGTTTAAAAATTTGCTTCTAATCGAGGCAAAAATAAATGTCCCACGTGTCAATATGTCCATGTTAATTCTTCTTGAAGACTGTTTCTCAGTCTTTTGCAGATTTATGAAAACATTTTTCTTCAAAATGAAACAAAAGGGCTTTTAGTACAGAAATTTGACAAATTAAGTTGAATCAAAAGTTGAATTGTGACTTTCTGAATCGAAATTAAATCATGAATCATGACTTGATTCTCCTTTAGTGAGCCTTAGCAATAACAACAACATGCCACAGTCCTATCCCTGCAGAATACATCATAAATACTCGCAATGTTATCAGCCGGTGCAATACATGTATTAAAAAAGACTTTTTAGATTGCAATTGATGGTTACCTTAAATGTTTACTTATCCAAAGACAATCTTATGGAAATATTTAACAAATTAAATAGAGCCTTTTTGCATTTGAACATTTGGATGGACCTTTTTTATTTTAGATACTCGTCTCCTATGTAGACAGGGTTCATCTGCAGTATAATTTAAGTTTTGTTGAATAGAAGTAAATAAAACTGATGCAGCGAAATGGAAATTATGTATTAGTTGCAATGTAACTTGGTCATGTATCGCAAGTCATATCGTTGTTGCAATATTGATCTCTAATATAGCACATCACAAGTTTTTAATGTTGTGTAGCCCAACAAAGTCATATTTTCTTAATACTTTCAAATCTTCATTGATTACCTGTGGCAGCTAAAGTGAAAGTTTTTGGTTTTTTTTTACTGGAGGATATTTACATTCATTGAACTAAGGCATATCCAATGTCTAGTATAATTGCCCAGACAATTCACATTTCTACCATTCTGCAAGTTCCTGTAATATAATCAATATTATATGGACCCCAGAACTTTCTAAAAACTATGTGTACGAGTTCTTGAGTGTGATTGGCTAAAGTCTGTTACAAGCCATTATATTGGTTGGCCCTCACACTTTTTCAATGCAAATAAAAGCATTTCAATTCCAGTATTAAAAGAGTTTTACTTTTTCCAGATTGGCTTTTCTGATGATTTTTCTGCTGTGCTGCAGAAAATATCAGAGGTGTGTATTGGCAAGAGTCTGGGGATATGATACGTATCATGATACACATGACATGTATCCTGATTTATCCCAAGAACTAACCAGAAAATATCTCACTTTTTTTTAATTATGACTTGAGAATTATCTGAATATTAATACATTTTTCACAAAAGTAAAATTGTAAAATACATGTTGTTTATTGATCAGAACATGAAACACTGCAACTGTATCTAATGAACAAGTTCCTTTCACCCAAAGCAATTTCTTTTGGTAATTTAAGAAACATTTAAGTGGAAAACAAAAGTAAAACTGAACTACATGATTGCTTATCGCCTTGGCAGTATTTTAAATCGATACAAATATCGCCAAATAAAGTATTGCGATATTTCACTGAATCAATATTTTCTTACACCCCTAGAAATTATGTTCCAAAAAAACAACACAGGCTTTTTAATCTTGGCTGAAAACGGAATAATCATAATTAAAAGACAACTGGGAACGATTTTACCATAGAAAAAATCTGCTTGGAGTGGGACTGAGATTCTGGAAACTGAATGAGAGGGTTCGATTACAACTAACCTTGTAATTGTAGAACTATTTCTTCCTAACTGGCATTCCTTGAATTGCATTTTCTTACTGCAGGTCCTCTTTGTGCTTCCCCAGAGCTCAGTTGTGTCCTTTTTTATGATAAAGAAACTTTAAAACAACTGTTGCATAATGTTGACTTTATTCCACCTGAATGTCCATTTTTAATATCAACTATCACATAAAAAAAGGCTTTTAATTTAAAACTAATCTCAGATTTGTATGATCAAAAATAAAAATTAAATGCGTAAAATAAAGGAAATGAAAAGTTTCTCTACAGAAAGCCTTCCTTTTAAGCCTAAGCTCCACTTAGAATGTGGCACTTTTTTTTTCGTTGCATGTCCTATGTTTCTATTTTGAGCCCCCTGTAGCAGCTCGGCTCGATAAGGAAAACAGTAAAGCTATTTCTGCCTCTAAAGGGCAGTCCTTTTTTCCCTCACAGCAGGCCACATAAAGTAGAGTCAAAAACACATGGCACAAAGATAAAATCTCTATCAAGCTTACTTAAGAGTGCCATAGGTAATCTTGCCATTAACACACAAAAAATCTCCTTCAGGCAGCAAAATAGCAGAACAATCGCCATCACCGCCCAGCTCTGTAGCCGCCTTGGCCAGATACCAGACAGACAGGAAGCTCGAGGAGTTCCAGCAGAAGTCAACATGGAGGAGGTAGAGGTCGGGAGGTTGTGGTCTGTCTGTATGCCGAGAAAGCTTTGACAGAGCCTCAGTTGGAAGGAGGGAACCAACAAATGACAGATTTTACAGTAAACGGGTAGCCAAAAAACTACTGGAAAAGTGTGGAAAACTGATGGTTTGACCAACTGCATGTCTTTTTATTTACATTCATCACTTGGAAGAGAAATCTTATCTTGGTATGTCTGTTTTTTGTCTTAAAATATTTGCTAAACTGTCAACAAAATCATGCTAAAAAAACAAATTGTGTCATTTCGGTTGCATGGTGGCGCAGTGGTTAGCACTCTCACATCAAGCTACATCCACACCGCCCTTAGAAATGTGCGTTCAAGTGGCCACTTCCAATAAAAGTCTACGTCAATGTGGGTTCAAGCTTCAGAACTATCATATTTACACATAACCTCGCAAGTCTTTACGACCTTTTTTAGGCTCTTCGTACAAAACGTGGAGCTATTGCATGTTTCAAGTTCAACCAGGATTAATCGTTGACCAATCAGGAACTCAGATTTGGTAGCAACGTACGGATGACGACCCTGTTAATTCATGGAAGTGGCAACCATTTGAAAATTGATCATGGAGGAGAAAATAATAATTGCTGTTTGGGTCCGAATGGAATTATAAAACACCAAGTCTTTGAAAGTCACTTGAAAACTAACCAGTTTGGGGGATTTTTGGTGGTTTTCTTTTTTGTCCTAATTAAACTTAAGGCAATACTGTCTCGTATGGGGCTGTCGTTTAAAAGTGGACGAGTCCACTCTTAAAAGTGCAGTGTAAAAGCAAACTAAACCTAAAATAGGGAGGTGTATTGGTGTTTTTCTGCACTCCCTTCATGGTGCAACCAAATGATGTGATTTGAGAGACACGGTGAGGGGAATAGTGACTGAAAGTTATGTTATTTTTTATGTAAAAGTACACAGAAGTAAGAAAAACACTAGAAATAGGCCTTGTATTTTATGAGCGTAGACATAAAACTGAAACCTCAATTTCCATCTAAATAAACAATCAAAATGTTGTTTCCCCACATAGTCTTGGTGGTTTCTCTGCCTGTCATGCTTCTCCACAGCTTTGCTGTCGTCTGTCATCTGGACTGTCTGGGCTTCTCTGTGGGACGTTTGTGTCTGGAAGTTGTCATTTATGGTCATTCTGAGTTGTTTGTTGTGGTCTTAAGCCTGTCAAAGTCTTCCTGTGGCTATGCTTTTGAGCTGTAGCCGAAGCTCCATGATTCATCAGACAATCAGCAGACAATCATGGTTGATACTCACCATCTCCTTCAGTTTTGTCCGGGTTTCGGCTCCACACTATCTGCCTGGTGTCCTGCCGGATCTGGAAGGTTCTCCTCTCGGGCCGCTGGGACTTCTTTTGGTAGAAGACCGTCAGGACCATGCCCATCTCCAGGGTGTGGAGGATGCGGGGCCCGGCCCCAGTCCAGTCCAGCATCCTGGAGGTCACGACCGGAGCACTGCAGGTGACCTCCTCTGCACAGCCATTGAGGCAGCCGCTGAACCTGGCAGCACACATCTTCAGTGCATGTCTGTGTGTTGGGAGGGGACCTTGGAGTCTGTCTTTTTTGGGTGGATGTTTGTGTCACTGAGGAGCATCTGAGTCTAGAGAGCAGCCAGCAGAGCAGGGTTGCTTTGCAAACACAGACTAACAGGCATCCTTCAGAGGGGAGCAGCCGGAGCGTCTGAGCTGCTCCTCTGGAGGGGGAGTCGATCCCAATGTTATCCTTTCCAGATGCTTCTGGCAGCGCACCAGTGAAATCCGGCCGGGCTGAGCTCTCATCCCCGCTGGCCTCAGGTTTCCTCCCTCTGCGCGCAGGACGCAGGCCGGCGCGGGGTCCTACCTGCGCGCGTCAGCCGCCGCGGCGGTAAACAAGAGATCCGAGCGAGAGAGTTACATAACAGGAGAAGAAATCCTGGAGGTGGGAGCTGCGCCGCGGCCGGAGACGAGCCTCACGGCCGGCGGAGGGAGCGCAGCGGAGCGGCCGCTGGAGTGTGGCAGCCGCGCGGAGTGTCCGAGCGGCGGCGTGCGTCTGAGCTCCTGCGCCGCCAGGATCTCCCCGTCTCAGCCCGCGCCTCCCCCGCAGCTCCAAAGCCAGAGGTCCGGGAGGAAATTAGGGCTATCAGACCGGAAAAGCTTGATCCGATTTTTTTCCTCCCTTCCCTGTAGTGTGAGGGAGGATGAGAGGTGGAGGGAGAGCGAGGAGGAGGAGGAGAAAGAGGGGAGAGCGACCTCCGCTGGTGTGCAGAACCTCTGCTGATCAGGTTCTGTTGGAACCACTGACTGAATTCATATGTCTATGGTTGGAACTGCTCAGGTTGAGATCCAAATCCTGTCCTCAGATTTTGAAGTTTTACACCACATGTGTCAAAGTCAAGGCCCGGGGGCCGGATCCGGCCCTCCGAGTTATATCTGGCCCTCCAGATCTTTTTATGTTGATGTTTTTTAATGGCCCGATGTTATAACGCTCATTTCTAATTTGAATCGTTTTGACAAAACATACAATATTGAAAGTTATATAAAGTTTAAGATGATCTATTCTGTAATTCATAATTATGGTAAAAAGTTATATTTTTAAAGTTTTAAAAATGTCATTTTAGTGTGTTCACTGAATTTTTATCCTGTTCGGCACACGACCTGAGGTGTATTTTGGATTTTGGCCTGTGATTGAGTTTGACACCCCAGTTTTACACCAACAATTCCACCAATAATGAATGCACGTTTTGGACTGTACTTTAATAAATAGAGGTGGTTCTGGCTTAAATAGCACCCAGGGTAAACCAATCCTACAGAAAGCCCTCTGAACAAGACACCAAAACAAGACTTTTTGGGGGCTTTTATCATGTTTTTGTGGCACGTTTGATGGAGAACATATATTTAAAAACAAAGGCTTGAATTGCATTTTTGAGTATTTCTCTCCTAAAATTGTTGTGAATCAGGAGCAGACAAAAAAGCTTATATTTGCAAAAGCTTGTATTTGTGACATAGAATATACACTGGGCTGATATAGTTGATGGTACCTTTGTATGGAATCAAAATAGTTTCACCCGGTTTGTGACATTTGTGACAATTTGATATTTTTTAAGATTTTGGTGTGCCATCATCATTTCTTTCCCTTTTACTCTCAGATATAAACAACATTTTAGTAGATTCTATTTATATATATAAAAAAACTCAAAACATTTAGAATAAACTGAGATTTTTATTGTCATTCTCTAAGGTTTGAGGCACAAAACACATAACTCTAAATCATTTTCAATCATTTTAAACTGCATTTGTTTAAAACTTTAACCACTTTAGGGTAATTTACCAAAATAAAACATTTGGAGACTTTTATTTGACTAACTATAAATGAAAAACACAAATTTAAAAAATATTTCTACAGAATTTCTGATAAATTAAAGTTTTTTGCATAGTTGTTTGGCATGTTAAAAATCTAAGCAGAAATCACAAAACATAAATTATTAAGCTATTATGCATTCAATTTTTAGCCTTTTTCATTAAAGCTAAAGAACCACACTAAGGGGATAAAAGAGCCACATGTGTCTCCGGACCAACAGGTTGAGACAATATTGTACAGTAAAGATGGAAATATGTGCATTAAGCTTTTTCTATTAATGAGCCACGCTGACAGTAGATTAACCATGTTAAAAAAAAGAGTAAAAAACATGAACATAAATGACCAAACTACCAGATTCAAAAACTTAATTGACTAAAACCAATTAACCAGAAAAACAAACTCACTATTGATTCTGTTGATGCCACCAGGTCAAGAGCCTCAGTTTGCAGACCTCTGGCCTGGATTATCAACCAGCCTGTTTTTGGACTGTGAAAGATTACCAAAGCACTCAAAGAAAATCGACACGAGGAGAACATCCAAAAGAGCATGCTTTTGTGAGCTTTGGTTACAGAATCTCTTAACTGTTGTTCAAAAAAGGAAGTGGAAACTTTGTGAAAAACTGTGGGAAATGAAAAGGAATTCGTGTGAATTTAGTGGGTGATAAGTGCGCTGCAACAGTAGGATGAGATGGACATGGATAACATCACAGGCTCTCCGTGTCTAATCAGCTCCACATGTTTATCTGCATTTGAGTTCGTCCTACCCCTCTGGCAGCCAATCAGGACTCAGGATTCTTGAAGTTTGAGAAAGACAGAACTGAAGAGGAGAAAAGGACGTAGAGGCTCGCTTTAATACCAGATGACAATAACAAAACATGACCCAAAGTTAATTAAAACATAATTAAAGTCACTATTTATGAAACCTTTTTTTATGTAAATAAAACAAAATCCTGAGCACTGGTATTGTTACAGACTGCTTATGAATTTGTACTGCCTCAGATATTAAACTTTTTGTAGGGGTGTAATCACTAAATCGATTCATTGATTAATATTCCTTCGATCGAACCAGATGGATCTGGTTTAAATCGACCTACGCTATCAAAAAATGTTTCAAAACTAGATACACTGGTTATAAGTCTTGGAAAGAACCACTTTGATTGAGGCAGGGTAGGCTGATTTTGCTATAATGTAAAAATGACATCACAGTGGACAACATAAATGTCATGCAGCTTGTAAACTAAACCACATGACTAGAGATCTCTTCCCTCATTGGCCAGGAATTCCGAGGGTGGGGCAAATCAACTACAGGCAGAAATCATGGAGGTCCTTTGCTATGCAGTCCTTGTTTGGATATTTCACTGATCAATTTTGAACATCTGTATCGACGTCAAGTACAACACTTTTAACTGCTACTTTGGTACGGCGAGGGATGCTGCAAGACGGTTATTGGCAAGAGGACAGTTATGAAAGTACACTTATGACGTATAGATTGTTGGGAAAACAGTGAGAAGCAATGTGTCAGATTAAAATTGTATTTATGATTATTTCTTTATTCAAATTCTTGTGAATCAGGAGATGAAAAAATTGTGTTTGAAAAAAGGCTGTAGCTGTGATGTACTCGCCATTTTTGTTGTGAACCACTGAGAACGCTTTTGCAATGGATCAAAAGATGACTGGAGTGGATCTTAAAGGTAACCAACAATTGAGCAATTTTCCATTAGAATTTTGTTTTTACTTCTCTCATTGATAGTGGTCTCTGAAAAGTTATCATCATCTTTAAGATGAATGTTTGTATTCTAACTCATTAATACAACAATGAATAGATTTCTACTCAAGCAGCATAAAGGCGTATGTACAGAGAGGTGTGACAGATTATCATGAATAAAATATGACAACCATAAAGAGTCTTATAACGTAACTATCTAACAATATAAAAGAACAAGTCAGTTTATCAAAAAATGTCTTGTAGACAAATATAGATGCTTAATAAGTAACTTTTTAAAGACTTGACTGCATTAAGCAGAGTAAATACAATTGTAATGGATTACAGTGCAATAAAGTCAGAATACATGATTCAGATTCCAGCAACTTTGTGGTGTTTTTGTCGTTCCGAAACTCTTGCAGACTTTGAGTTCATGTCAAACAATTTTTATTGCACAACAGGAGCAAAAAATGAAGGCATTTTATGGTTTTATGCAGTAAGTGAGCTCAAATGTGATGCTTGCTACAGGATCAAATAATATTAGGAAAGAGGCAACAAAGGGGGTAAAATAAGCACAAAAAAAAAAGTGAAGAATCAAGAAAAACTTTTAGCGACCAACTAATAGGTTAACTAATAACAGACCCATGAAACTTTAAGGGCTCATCATCCACAGTTGAGCAAATCATTAAAAGATTCAAAGAAGCCGAGGAAGTCTCTGTGCACGGAGGCTACGGTTATTGGATACTCGTGGTTCCCGAGCCTTCGGACAACACTGCATCAGTCATCAGCGTTATTGTATTGATGACTTTGCTAAATGGGCCCAGATGTGGCTCCAGAAAGCCCTCGGGAAACACAATCCTCACTTCCATCCGCAGAACTGAAGCCTTATCACAGAAGCGGAGAGGCCAAGATTTAGAATGGAATGATCCAAAATGAGAAAAGGGTGGAAAGTCAACATCTCTTGCATTAAAAAATAAGGACAAAAAAGTTGCATTAAAAATATGTCTTTAGAGGAGTTTGGAAAACTCATGCCTGTGAGTTTATGAAGATGTTTATTTAGTCAGCATGTTTAGGTCGACCGAGCGTTAGCTGTCCACTGAGAAATCCCATTGTATGTTAGCATCAGCATAGCAGACTTAAGCTTTATGCATTAGATCGATCTCTACTGTTATGGATCGATTACTGATCTATTGAGCTTAGATTGATTTATTGATTTTAATAGACACAAAAATGCATTTTGAGTTTCTGCAATCAAAACTCTCGTGTTCATGCATAGTTACGTGTTTTTAAGACCGTTTTTAGGCTACATGTACAAAACGAGCAACTACTGAACGTGTGCTGAAAGTTATACCAGGTTGAACTTTGACTAAACAGGGATTTGAATTAAAGTACGGATCTCATCCTTTTAATGCATGCAAGTGATAACAGTTCGAAAATTAATAATGGAGCAGAAATTAATAATTGCAGCCTGTGCTCGGCATGAATTCAATGACACCAAGTCTTTTTAAATATCGGAATAGAGCTGTGAAAGAACAAGGCCTGAAGCAAGATTTGTGAGATTTACACTTAAACATTTCCATTCCTCTTCTCACGTGGAAATAAACTCCCCTGTGAAAGCTGAAAGGAATGGTGAGATAAAACTGTTTTCTTTTCATTATAAGCATCTTTTTAAAACCTCTTTTTGTGTATTTTCATGAAATGAGGACTAAAAAATCTCCAGTTTATTCACAATTGAGACTTTTGGATATAAAACAGGAAGTTTTTATTTGTCTCTATCTGGACTCAAAAAGAAAAAAAACATTTTTTTTTCCTTTGAGGCACTTTGGAAACAAGAATGACGCTATAAAAGGAACACGTTTTCAGTTAGCTAAAAGAAAGCTGCTGTCGTTGCTGCCGCTCTTCTGAAGCTCCATTACCAAACTGTGGAGTTTCTCTGACAGCGCCACCTGGTGGAAAAGCAGAGACAGCAGGTTTGATATGAGGAGGAGTGAGGCTTCAGCTCTGCAGGCGCGAGCGGACTCACTGTGTAGGAGTCCGGCTCCTGCAGCCTCTTGTGTCGAGGGTGCAGCGTCTGCAGGGAGCTCTGCACTTTGGCTCTGGTTTCTGCTGCGCTGCAAAGAGGCTGTGTGACCTAAAAGAAAAAAAAAAAACCCACAAACGTAGTTTAGAAAATGAGGACAAAAGAGCTTCTGTCAGACATACAATTAGATCCCAAAGAGCGGTAAGTGGACACTTCGACTTCACCTGTCCTTTGAGGAACACTTCCTGCCGCAGACAGGAAACCTGAGCTGGAGTGACGGAGGCGGGCGAGTCGCCGCAGCCCAGAGGGAAGCACTTAAGCTGCTGCCCCGCCTCTGGAGGAGGCTCCGCCTCCAGACTGAGTAGATCCAGGAAAGGATGACCTGCAGATGAACAAAGAATCAAACTCAGGATGATTTTATTCTTACTGATTAAAACAACCAATTTTCCTCGGAAACTTTATTCTTTTTAAGTGTTTTAATGTTTCCAGCAGCTTCTCTACCTCATCTGTTCCAAAAAAATTAGCAGTATGTCCAGGTTTTCCACTGAATATAAACACATTAATGCTTATTAACTTCATGAAACATAGAAGGAATCTAGTTTATTAGTGCAACATATGAACAGCTATTCAGATTATCATAGCATAAACAACATGCTAACGAATCAACTTAACCCTTTATTTCACTTTTAATAACTAAATTGATGAATTCTTCATCCTCCGTATCAATTTGGAACAATTCCACCAAACCCAGTGGAAAACTGATGGTTTTTATGTGTTGCTGTCAATATAAAATACTGATACACCTACAGTGCCCTCTAGTGTAGGAGTGTCAAACTCAATCACACAAGGGGCCAAAATCCAAAACACACCTCAGGCCGTGGGTCAAACAGGATAAACATGTATTGAACACGCTAAAACTAAGTTTTTAAAACTTTAAAAACGTAACTTTAATATAATTATAAACTAGATATATAGCATTACCTGTGATAATGCTAGTGTGAATGCTGTAATCTGAATTTGGTCACTGAAGATGCTAGTGCTGATAGCTGAAGATGCTGAAATTGATAACTGATAACGCTGAAGCTAATAGCCAGGTAAAATTTTAGCTAAATGCCAAGATTAGCCTAAAAAAAAAAAAAAAAACTAAATTACTCAATCAAAACAGCTAGCGTGTAAATATTAGCCTAGCTCCAAAGCAGCATGTAGCTGAAATATTAGCTAAACTCCAAAATAGCCTAAAGCGTCTTAGTAAGTACCAAAATTGTCCAAAAAGTAAACAGAATGCCAATTTTAAAAATTTTAAAACCGTAAAATTTTTACATAATTATGAATAAAAAAGGCAGGAATATTATTCAAGAATAAATAAACTTAAACCTTAAATAACCTTAAATAGCCCGCAGGATGATGATTTGCGGCCCGCGTCTTCATACGAAAGATTA
>NC_050515.1:21234095-21246843 GCF_002922805.2 Oryzias melastigma | reverse complement strand
AGTGCTTTTCTTGTGGAAATCCTGATGCGCCCTGCCTCACCTAGACTCCGCCTCCAGCGGCCCCCGGCTGAATTGAGTTTGAGACCCCTGGTTTAGAGCATTCTGCTATTTGAAAACAAATAAATAAATAAAATAAATGTCACACCTCAGTATAAGTCACACAAAACTATATAGCAAAAAAAAAATAAAAATGCAACTTATATTCTGAAAAATATGGTCATTTGTCAATAAGAGGATGCTCTTGGTTTTAATACAAAAACGAAAGGTTGGTCTTCTTTAAATTCTAATTTTATTTGTCCCATACATGGTATGATATGCAGTGAAATGTACTGCACAACAATCCGCCAGTATGAAGAATGATGAAGACTAAATGTTAGGCGACTGGGTAAAAAAATAAATTGCAATAAATAAAACAATCTAGCTCACTTAAGGTCAAAAAAGGGTCACCAAGTCCACAAAAGCTTAAAGCGTCCATGTGTTGTAAAAGCGTCCATGTTCTGAGTAAGTTTACATTGCCCATCTTTTGCAAACCACAGATGTGAAAGCGGCAACTAGCAAAGAGGAGCTTTTTCTGCGAGGCAGAGACAGAGGGAATAAAAACTAGTTTTTCAACACAGAGACATTTAGAGAAAAAATTATGTTTTCTGTCACTTTGCTCTCTTTTAGTAAAGCCTTGCTGTCTCAGCACGTTATAGTTTGAGTTTACAGTTAGATTACTCTAATAATGTGTTCATACCATTGATTAAAATCGAATTCAGAATGAAAAAAATCAGAGATTTTATTTTTTGGCCATATCGCACAGCCCTAGTCATATTGGAACAGTCAGGTTTGGACAGCATTCCTACCTTCAACATGTGTGATTTTCGGTTAAAAACTTAATCTTGATCTTATTTTTGCATTTATAATTAGTACTGAGAATGAGAAAAGTTAATTTGATTGATGGCTACAGCAGAAGCATTTACCCTCAGGATCTATCAGCCGGTAAACGGCTTTCCTTCCAGGAATGGTGCTTTTCTCTGGGTCCTCGCTGATCTTCATCGTCGGCCGTCCTCCCACCTCCACCAGCTGGAGCACAAAATCCACAGAAACTTCATCTCAACAGAGAGTGATTACAGAGAATGCACTCTAGTGTTCAGAAGGTTTACCTTATAGACGCAGCCGAGCGAGGGCTGCTCAGTGCAGGTGACCAGGTGTGTCCCCACCCCAACCACGCTGATCTCATTCTCCTGAAACGAAAACACTCAGGAACAAAGAACGACTGCATCTGCGAAGGACTTCACTTTCTTTACTTTGCTGTTGAGTTCTGCGATGCTTTTCTCAGATATGTTGTTGGTCCCCACGATGATCAAAGAATCAAAGTCGGTGATGGAGAAGCTGCAGAGAAGGAGGAGGAGTCAGATCAAACAGACGACGATCCGGTTGTGCTCCACAGCACACTCACTGTTGGCTGCAGAGCCGGAGGACACGGCGCACTTCAAGGGACTGCCTGCAGAGGTCGCCACTGTCCAGACGAACTCCCAGGGGTTTGTAGCCCAGTTCACACAGAGACAGGGCCACGGCACAGAAGTTCAGCAGGCCGCTGCTGAGGTCACACAAAGCGAAAACACAACTCATCCACCTTTCGGAAAACATTGGAAAATGATCTTTTTCAAACCAGCAATAAGTGGCACTGTCAACGTCCAAAGAAGTCCTCAAATCATTAAAAAAATACCCAAAAATCTAAATTCTGTTTTTAGAGGATGTGATGCAGAGTGACGAGTTACCAGCTGACACTGTAGCTGTCAATCACAGGTAGGAAGTTACAGGGGTACGCAATGGCGTAAGACAAGAAGGCTGCCAGCTCGCCCTCACGAATCCTCCCAGGCTCCGCCCCCAAGAGCTCACACACCCGTCTGAGGTAGCCTTTAGTTAGAGAAATGACGTCCACGGGAGCTAAGTCGCCTTTAGCCGCAACCAGCGTCTGAAAGGAGACAAGAGGTGTTGATGACACAAAGGCATCGGCAGGTGCACTAAGATAACCACAACCCAAATGGACGAGCCACATTTGAACGCATCATTTAACATGTTTTTGCTTTGTTTGAATGTTTTTTAATAGCTAAGGACCTTCATCAGCTTCAGCTACACTTCAGCATTGCTGCATGAAACAAGCTGATTTTATTTTTGAAACTATAGAAGTCAAAGGACAGGCACAACATGCTAACTACTTGAACTGTCAGCATGACTCGGCACATTTTGTTCAAAAGTTCCAACAAACATATTCACATCGGACTTAGCATGCTACATCAGCTCCACCTACAACAAAACAATCCACTCTAGATTTAAATAAGTGTTATTACAGATCAATCTCAATACAGATGAATGCTTTTTAATCAAAACTAATTCACAAACTAAGTTATTTTAAGGTGGTATGCAAACATACTTCTCAGAGCTTGAGGGATCAGAAAAGGATAAGCTGATTATCAAGACTTTTTTTTATTTCAACAAGTGTAGTAAAGACAAATAATGTGGACATTTATAATGCAGATTTTTAAAATAATTTAAAGAGGTCTGAATTAAGCTTAAAAGCAGTTTAATGGGTTAATATGAGGGAAAAGAGACATCCATTTTCTGTTTCTTGAAGAGAAACAGGCTTAGACTGATAACTGAAGCTACTTAAGCAAACAGTACATAAATAACATCTTTAAATGTTTGCAAATAAATCAATGTTAAAAAAATAGAAGGATTAAAAAAATATTTACATGATTTTAATCAATGTTTTAAAGGAGTATGATTAGGTTTACATGTCTTGCGTTTTATTTTGAAAGTTTGATGATATATCTTAAAAAATATAGGCTATATTTTTATACAATCCAAAATTGATGCGGAGCTATAGTGAAAAAATAATTTCAAGTATTGAACTTTTTCAAAAGACAGTTTGACTCAAAATGAAGCATCTCAGTTTGAACTTTTACAAAAAAAAAAAAAAAGGAAAAAACTGTCTTCGTCTGTCTCTACTCTCCAACAAAGCTGTTGAGTCCGGCAGAGATGCGACTCACCTGTGGACACACCTCCTCCAGCGAGGTGAAAGAGGTGACGTACGAGTGCGCCATGGTCCCTGCAACAGGAATCCCAAACAGGAAACCCGCCTGCACATTGCTGGTGAGATCAAACCCTGAAGAGATCTTAGTATGAAAAAAACACACATCTGGACGGACAGAGATCGACTGACCACACGAGGTTTACCTCCGATGTGCGAGTATCTGGAGGCGGTGAGTCCTCCGTCTGGTCCCTGCGCCCGGCGGAGGCCCATTTCCAGCAGCTGCCTTCCTGATCCCGCTGCCAGACGGAAGCGAGCGGCGTTGCTGCACACCAGGCTGACAACCAATGAGGACATGAGGCTACAAGCTTTGATTTGGATGCACGCATGAAGCAAAAATAAACATATTTTATACATCTATAACTGCAGTGTGATGGAAAAGCAAAAGCATGAATCAGACTCCAACTTTCATAAACTGTATCATAATACTTAAGAGGCGCAATAGTATATCTGTTTATCTGAGAGTGGATGCATCAGAATGGAGCGGAGCAGGAAGCTTGTGACTCGCCCACTGTATTTGTGACATCACAACTACAATATTTTTCCAGCTGCATTTTTCGTCTGCGTTTAATTCACAACAATTTGAACAAAATAATCAGAAATACAAAATTACTGTAATCTTAATTTTCTTTATACCTGTCCTCCAACATAAAACAAAATGCTACAAGAACATGTTAAAAAAAACTCAAAGAACACGATTGGGTCTTAAAGAAATTAGCTTTAACCTGGCGTAGTTCATCAGACACAGCAGACTGGTCTCTAGCAGCTGAACCACAGCCAGCGGTCCCTCCACCTCCATCAGAGGAACCTGTAGACGAGATGGATGGTTACTCCGTCTGACCCCTTCGCACCCCAACAAATAAGTGGGTCCTTAGGCTCACCCTCGCGAAAACTACGGTGCCCTCAGGGACAGAACGTAGCGTCACCCCGGAGCAGTCGAGGTCCCTTAAGAACTGGAAGAAGCCGGGGTCGGTGGTCGGGGGCAGGACGGAGCGCAGGAACTCCACATCTGTGTGCAGAGATATGCAACAAATCTTACTCCAGTGTGGACTTCAAACAAGCCAGAACAAGCTCACTCATGATTAGTGACAGTAGTTCCTCTAAAAATGTGACTCAGACCGACTCGGACTAAACGCTGCCGACGGGTATCAGATGTTTGCAATACAGCAGTGGACGTATCAGGAAGTGACGACGGCTCTGGCCTGATGTCTTATGGGCTGGAAGTAATGTATTTCCTATGAGAGACCTCAACACTTGTTTTGTTCAGTCAATGATTTAGACAGAAGAAGTCTGCTGGTCCGCACCAAGCCCACTTAATTTGTTCTGGCTCGAGTCCTGAACCCTTCGTTTGGTTTGTATTCAGACTCCCGTCAACCAGAGATTTCTGTTTCAAACCAAAGTTTGCCCGCGCAGTGGTAGGGCGATTGACTCCTGATCGGAAGTGAGCAGGTTCGACTACCGCCTTGCCTGCCCATGTGTTGAAGTGTCCTTGGGCAAGACACTGAACTGCGAATTGCCTCTGGTGGGAGGTTAGCGCCAGTGTTCGGCAGCGGAGCCACCACCAGTGTGTGAATGTGTGCGTGGATGGGTGAATGGGTCTGTGACTGTGAAGCGCTCTGGGCCCTCGAAGGAGGGTAGAAAGCGCTATACAAGTATACGCCATTTACCATTTAAACAAAATCACATGACTAAATGTCTCTTCAGTCATTGGCCAGGAATTACAAGGGCGGAGCAAAGCAATGAGAAAAAGAATATTTGAAGTTCTAGCGCTGCAATTCTTGTCAAGATAGTTCACTAATGTCCGTATCAGCGTCAGGTACAACACCTTTACTCCTACTTTGGTAGACTGGAGGCATGCTGCAAGACGGTTACTGAGGAGGTGACGGCTAAGTACACTGATAAGTGTTTATGACATATAGATTGTCAGGAAAACAGTATGAGAAGCAAAATGTATTACATTAAAAGTTTTTATGAGCCTGCATTCAACTAACCACGTTTCTATTGCTGTATCTCATCGTTACTCCACTAATCTGTTAACATTCTGTAATGACCAGCTACGGTGGCTGTTTTGGGTCAGTTGTTCCACTGAGGAAACTCATAACCAGACCTCAGACTAATTGGTAACAAACCTCAAAAGATGGGTCAGAGAGCAGATCCTGTCCCAGACCAGAGTCCATTTGCGTGTTCAGACTGAAAATTTGTTTCAGATTATCGAGGAAAACGATCTTCTGCTTCACTTTAAGTGAACCAAATGTGTCCAGTCTGAATACACGCTCAGGAGTAGACCTTCCTTTTTAATTTTATAACTCATAACTATCAAAAGTTTTGTCTGAGAAACATATTATTTTTATTGTCCCAATACAATCACTCATGTATATCTCTTTACTACAATAATGTGTTTTGCTGAATAGTCAGAAATAAAATCTATTAATGAGGTTAACTTAATTTAAACCATTTCAGTCATAATATAATGAAAACCCTTATTGTCCGTTTTAGAAGATCCTTACTCGTCTGGTTATCTGCATCTAAAGCCCCTAATGCCCTGCTGGGGTGCAACTATTAGTGACAAAGTGTGAATGTCATTAAAGAAAACACTGTTTGCCTTGATTCCACAACATTATTACATTACACTAAGAACATCCTGTAAGTGTGACTGGAAAAAATCTATCCAGCTCTGTTTCTACTTTTCCCCTGCAACCTTAACCCAGATCCTGGAACTGAAGCTCAAAGTTAAAGGTCAAAGTTTGGCTCCAGGGGTTTTCTGGGGGTCGCGGTGCGATTTACGCAACCGGCGTGAATGGAGGTGAAGCTGAACAGAACCTTCTCTGCTCGAAAAGCGCATGCTCCCCTACCGTCTGCCGAGAAGCGAAAGCCGCGCAGGAATAGCAGGCAGTCGTTCAGGCCGGCGAGCAGCGAGAAGCCGCCGCCGAACGGGTTATCCCTGAAGAACAGCTCGAAGACGGCGGGCTCCTGGTGGCGGCCGGCCCGCCAGTAGGCGTAGGCCATGGTGAACTGGTACAGGTCGGTGAGCAGCGGCGGGACCCGCGCGCGCACCGAGCGCTCGAGGAGCCCGCACGTGTCGCCGCGCGGCGCTGCCATGAGGCGAGGACGGTGTCTGGGACTCGCTGTTCCCCGAAGCCCCGCTCCCTGCTGGAACGTGGAACTGCACTGGAAACGCAAAACCCGCACGAGCGGCCAGAGGCTGCAGCCGCCTGCTGGCTACCGACACCCCCACACCCCCTACTGAACACAAGCTGAAGGGAATCTGAGCCCTCCACAAAAACATGCTCTACAATGAAGTTTTATACTAAAAACGGGTTTTGTTTTTTTAAAAAAAATCAATTTCACACTTAAAATATGCTTGTTTTCACACTGCGCTTGCTCATAGATGTGTACTTTCCAAGAAAACTGTAAATAATTAAAAAAAAAGAATAACATCTGTAAAACATGCATAGAAAATCAGATTTTTTTTTTAAACAGATAAAATTCAGTAATTTTTACAGAGAAAAACTGTAAAATCATGACAGCAACCAAAATAAGAAAATCAGTTTAATCAATTGGTAGCTTCCTGGCAACATAAGCTATCAGTGATAATATACATTTATTATATTATTCATCAGTTATACTCAAGAACTTGTTTTCTACCAAACTAAATTGTGGTAATTGGCTGTGAGGTCTTTTGAAATCCTACAAATCATGTTTTTGCCAGTTAATTTTGACTATTTTTTTATATCCCCTTTTCAAGATCCGCTTAAAATCTTGGGTAAAGCTGGTTTTAGTTTAAAGTCCACGCTTTATATTTTGAAAAAAAAAAAAGTTTATATATTACAAATTGATTTGTAACCCTTCCGCTCTCCTTAGTTTGTTTACATTAAAAGTGGGGTCATCTGGACCCCCCAAGACAGTGCGCTGAACTTTTTTTTATCTTTGATTTTTGAGTTTCACTAATGTCCATGACAGACATAAAATCCTGTCCACCTTTGTCATGGAAGAAATCACATATCAATATGTGGTTGGAGTCAACTGGACCCCAAAGAGAGCGGAAGAGTTAAACTGTCGTATGCATCTTCATGTATTGTGAGGAGTTTTATCTTCAATTTATTTTTTACATATTTCCATTTCGCAGAAGTGCTTCTATTTACGAAAGAGGATTAGGGCCACTGAAAAAAAAAAGCAACCCCATGAAAAATTCTGACTTTAAAGTCAGAATTCTGAGTTTTTTCTCAGAATTCTAAATTTAAAGTCAGAATTCTGACTTTAATCTCAGAATTCTGATTTTGGATTACATTGGATAAACAATTAATTTGACTTCAGACTACACATATTTATTGGATGGAAAAACTGCCCTTAATTAAATTGAGTCCATCCAATGAATCCTTTTTTGAGTCTTTGTTAATTTTGTAGATTTTATGGGATAAATTTGATGTTGCTACGGCAAAGTTATGGTACAATTTTCAACAAAAAAAGAACAGTAAAACATAACAATAAAAATTATTTTAACCTATTATGATTAAAAAAAAGTAGAAAAGGGAGAGGTTACTCTGCACTAAGAGTCCTCCCACCACTCAGAGGTGAATTTCTGATTAATTAATCCCGTTCTACAGAAACAACAGGTTTTTTGTTTAGGCTGAAAATGGCTTTGACAATAGATCAAAAGATGATCGGATGATCTTTCATGAAAATCTAAAATGATATATTTTTTTAAATAATTGTATAATCTTTTAATAACATAAGAAATAAATCACAACATATCTTTAAATGTAGAATTTTCACCTTTTAGATTTCTAAGTATTGTTTTAATTCCAATAAAAAAGTATTGAACAATTTTGCTGTTTATGTATTTAAACATAAAGTCAGAAGTGTTTCTTATTTTGGCGTTTAGGTTTGGCGAGTTACTCATCTGGAGGAAACTGATAATAGCTGCATTTCTATAGATTGCGAATATTGGATTTCCAATTATAAATTTTTCTGATGTAAACATGACAACTTTGAAAAACTTGCATTTATTGAAAATAAGTTTTAGCGCTTGGAGGTAGGGCCGAGCGACTAAACAGTAACAATATGTATTGCAATAGAACTTTATTTTGATAGAGGAATGAGCCTATCACGATAGACTTTTAATTTGAAGGGTCCGGAATTGACACTCACCAATTGCAGCATTTTCTCCTCTTTGGCATGTGTGTGTATATATATATATATACACATCTTTTCTTAGTTCTTTAAAAAAAAACATGATTTTCAGTGCATCTGTTATGATGAAAGTACGATAGGAAATAAATATTTAAATCTAAACCTGCCGAGAATCACACATTCCTTTTTTGAGCCGCAGTGTTCAAACTTGACAAATATAGTTATTTTGTTAATATCGTGATATATATCGTTATCACCCGATATGGAAAACACTATATTGTGATATTAAAAAGATTCCATATCTCCCAGCCAAACTTGGAGGTGGTTTCGAGGCATATCGGAATTGATATAATTTGCAAAACTGCAATGGAAACATTTTCTCTCTAATTGGTCACATGACCAACAACTGGATCCACGCTTAGCTGTGCAGCGCATTGGGTGCTGCAGAGGGGGGGCCACCAGAGGTCCCACAGCTCATCAAAAGTTGAGCGTGTCTTGTTGGAATTGTTGGATCCACAGCTCCTGTGTAAAAATCCCCAACCACAGTTACTCAAATCGCTTCATCCGTAGCCGCTCCTGCATAACTTTACACTCCATGGCCTGAATAAAACACCGACATCTCCTTTGATAGATGACGACGAGCACTAGTGCCGTGACAGAAATTTGAACGAATCTGCTGTAAAACAAAGAATTGTTCACATTTATTCAAATAAAAAGGATTTAATGGAAACAATGCAAGTAATAAATTGTTTTGTCAACATTTCTTGAATTTTAATAAGGTCTTGTGCATATGTGTAATGGAAATGCAGCTATAGCTGCTGGGATAATTGTGCAGTCTTGATCTGCACACTAACAGAAATGTTAGATTTCTGTCATGACTTTGACCAAAACAAACAGAAAACAAATATTTCTGAGATTTTTTCCACATTAAAAGAGACCTCTGGGATTTTATTTTACTTTTTAATAAATATCCATAAACCATTTATATTTTAGATTTGAAGAACTTGTGTTTCAGTAGAAGTTCCCCTATGATGTCCATCATTCTTTTTTAGTAAAATTAAGTTTGTCTGGTGAGGAGTCAAGGATCCCCAATTGGATTTTAGGATCAGTTGTTCTGTGATGGAAGCTGATGACTAAACTGTCTTTTTCGTTCATGAAATGATATCATTCTAGATGCCGCTCCTCGCTGCCCTCGTCTGTCATAGGAAAAAAACCTGAAAGCTCATTGGTCAGCGTGTGCTTCTCTTCTCCCCACAAAAAGTGTGTCGGCTGTCCGGATTGGCTGCTCTCTGGCGGGTAAACAAAGAACGGGCTGAGTTCGATGGCTAAAGCGGACCTGACCAGCCCGACTCCCCCCGTCCGCTCCGGGCAGGGGTGATACACCCGCCCGCTGGCGGGATGCATGTACAGCGCCTCCGGGCGGAACGGTACGGCAAGCTTCTCCGCTCCGCCGCAGAAGGACAGCAGCTCCTGATCTCCTCCAAGTCCCCGCGGGTCTCCGGAGCTCTGCAGCAGGTGGGTGAAAACCACGGGCCGGTCGTCGCAGCGCAGGAAGTTCCTCTCCCTGCCGCACAGAGACAGGAAGGGGAAGTCCTTCTCGTAACGCCCGCTCTGGTTTGACCTCAGCCGGCTGAAGAAGAAGAGCAGGAACTGTTTATCTGGAACAATAAGAGACACGGAGGCTGTGACAGCAGGAGGGAAGTGAAGACTTTTAACAGGAGAGCAGCAGGAGGTCACAAGTGATGAAGAGACATCTGATGAGGATGTGAGTAAACAACACCCATCTGCACTCTGAACTCATCCTAATCTGGGAGATTATAGCAGTTTTAAGGGGTATCAGTCATTTAGGATGTGCTATGATCCATTGGTATTACTTTTAGCAAGAAAACATCAGTTTTAGTTTGCACTGAAGTTGAATTTCTGTCTAAGTTGATTTTTTTGGGTTAGTTTTTAATGGTACAAATCTGCATAGCAGATTTATAAAGTCAAAAAATGGCAACAAAAAAAAAAACCCATCCACATAGTGTTTGTTTGGGATCAACAATACACACAAAATAATTCAGCAAATTCAATTGTAAAATTAAGACATTTAGTTGTATAATTGTGCAGGAAATAAGTATTTAGCAAGATTTCTATCCCGTAGACCTGTAACTTCTATCCTCCACTTGTTACCTGTGTTAATATCACCTGTTTGAACTGCTTATCAATCTAAAAGACATCTGTCCACTTCCTAAAACCTTTCCACCATGACTAAAGAGCTGTCAAAGGACACCAGGGACAAGAGCGTTCACCTGAATAAGACTGGAATGAAACAATCTACATAAGATAACTTGATGAGGAGAGATCACCTATTGGAGAAACAATTGGAGAAATATGAGATCACTAACAATGTTCCTCCACTTGGAGATCCATGCAAGATCTTAGCTGGTGGAGAACAAATGATTTTACCAATAATGAAGAAACTGCACAGACTACATGGGGAAACTGGTCAATGACCTTAAACACAGGACCTTGTCATGGATTCAAATCCTGCAGAACTTCAAAGGTTCCCCTGATTAAGAAAGCTCATATCCAGACCGGTCCAAAGTTATCTAGAGACCATCTGGATGATCCAAACGAGGACTGGGAGAAGGTCACGTGATCAGTTAAGACCAAAATTGAACTCTTTGATATAAACGCAAGTCACTGTTTAGAGGGGAAGAATACTGAGTTTCATACCAAGAACACCACATCCACCGTGATGCATGAGGGTAGAAGCATCATGGGGCGGCTTTTCAGCAAAGCCAGAGGACAAGAAACTGATCCAAACAAAGCAAAGGATGAATGAGATCATGTATTAGGAAATTTCAGGCAAAAACCTCATTTTATCAGTCATAGATAAAAAGATGAAGACGTGGTCAAATCTTCCAGCATGACAATGATCCCAAACACAACGCATGCACAACAAGGAAGTTGCTACATAAAAAAGCATTTCAAGGTTCTGGAGTGGCTTAGCGAGTCTCAAGACTTAAATCCAAATCCGTAGCAGGGTTTGAAACTCTGTAATACCTAGCAACATCCATAAAACATCACAGCTCTTGAGAGGATCTGTAAGGAAGAATGGACCAAAATAGCAGCTAAAGTGTGTCCAAACCTGGGGAAGACCTACAGGAGATGTTTGACCTGTCATTGATAAACAGGGTCACATAACAAAGTACTGAAGTGAACTTAAGTTTTAGCCCAAATAAAACATTTCTGCTCAATCATATTAATTTGTTACATTCTGTCTCTCACAGTTGAAATAAGCCTTTAGTGAACATTAAAGACCAAACTCATCTTTTTAAGTGAAAAAAATATGCAGAATTAGAGACTGAAATACTTTTTTGCCTCACTGTACCTAGTTTTTTTATTTTTAATTTTATTTTCTGTTCTGATTTCTAAATTTAAAAAAAAAAAAAAACATTTTAATCTAGATTTCTTAGATGGCATTCAAATTTGGTGGGTGGTGCCATGATGCTGATGACCTCTCTTACACCCCAATGGACCTGAAACAGAAGTATGTAAACATGCAGATACGCTCTACCCTTTTTTAAAACAAATTCTTTCTCTATAACAACATGCTCAGTTTTTTTATTTGTCATTTTTAAATAATTTTATTCCTGCAGATTCCAATTTTTATTTGTTGTTGTCCTCCTCAAGAAATCAATTAGGTACTTAAGTATTTACCTGTTACAGTAATAAATAAATTTCTGGTTTTGTCTGAAAGTTGTTATTTTTGCAACAAGTTACTTTATGTTTTGCAACAAAATTTGAGCCAAGCAGTCAAGAAAAGAGAATTTTACTATGCAGCGGAACAAAAAGTAGGGGGACAGAAAATAGGGGAGGACTAGAAAAGAGGTGGGACATTAAAACTTTAGCCAATCAGAAACCTAACCGGCTATAACTGATCGCCCGTCAGCCAATAGGAAAAAACAAACTTGAACGAGAAAAGAAAAGAAAATGCAGGCACAAAACTTATGATGCAAATATGGAAAATGAAGTTCTTACCTTTAAAACAGGTGACAAAGTTTTTAATTTTAGTGTCATCGAGGAAGAGCTGCAAATAGAGCAACAGTCAGCATCACGGCTCACACGAAGGCGCTCGCGCTCGTTTTAGCCAAACGTACCTGTCCTTGATGGTCCACGTAGTAAAAGTACTCTCGGATGCGGGGTTCGGGGCTCTGGCCCTGCACGTACGAGGCGGCGCTTCTCCAGCCGACAGGACCGCAGCGCGGAGCCCGGCAGCCGAGAACCGCAGTCCGGAGAAGAAGCATGACTCACGCGGAAATTAGAAAAATAATGCTCTAGAACGAAAGATTGTAGCTCTACAAGCGTTTCCACGTGTTTACAAGGGTGTTCATGAAGTCAGGGGACGGTGTTAAACTCTTGAATCCTCATGTTTACAGACACGAAGAAGCAACACGGAAGAATCTGACTGTTGCACTGCACCACCGTCATGAAGCATCTGCTGCCCCCTGCCGGACACGTGGAAAACACAGGATGTTTTTTTTTTTTTTTTTTTAA
>NC_050515.1:21214934-21234086 GCF_002922805.2 Oryzias melastigma | reverse complement strand
ATGAATATCTTAAAAAATACAATTATCATTGAATATAAATGGCTCAGAACAAAGCAGCATACATAAACAAGATCTCAAATTGAAATAAGAGAATCGAAAGAGAAGAAAAATTAACAGTAAACAACGTTGCACAAGAGTAAATATGTAAATTGTTTTTTTAAACAAAAGAACAGGCATATGCGTTATAGCTTGCAGTTTCTCAGAAAAATAAATGTACAAATTAAGGTCTATTACCTATTTCAAAGATGTGTTCTAAAAATTCAAATAATACATGGCCTTTGGGCATTTTACATTCTTTCAAAGTAGTCTTCCACAGAAGTATTTCCTTTTTTAACAAACAAAAACGGGGTGCACTTTCAAAAAATTTAGCAAATATGATTAAAATACTAATGCCAAATTCTGAATTTTTGTTTTCTGTTCGTAGACCAAATCTAATAGAAATTTAAAAAGGGAAATTAACACTATCACAGGTTTACCAGCGCTGAAAATCAGACCAGAAGGTTTTGGATATCTCACATGAATAAAAAGATGTTCAACTGTTTCTATGTTGTTACTGCAAAAAGTGCACGTGTTTGTGTCAATATTGAATTTATTATGAAGATAATCATTAGATGAATAAATAGCATTTAAGATTTTGAAGTGATTTTCTTTCACTTTTGGTGGAGTTCGAAAATAAATATATTTTGTCAAAATTTTTGGACTGTAATCTCTAAACATGTATTTTCCTTTTAGTTGAGATGGGAAAAGATGCTTAGTAAAGGTTGTTCTCAAAAATATATTGTTGTATGCGTTATCCTTAAACTGACAACCATCTATTAATATGGAGGGTTCCCTAATAATGAAGGAAGAATTTGCTAAACTAACTTTGGACAGTTGAATCATTGCTTTTGGAATGATTTTTACAATTTTAGAGAATTTCTGAAATAGCACATTTGTGAATTCGTCGTATGATAAAGGATTTCCATTGTTGTCTAAAAGATGTAGAATTATCCATATTTCATGTTCCATCCAAACCTTATAAAAAATAGATTTTCTATTTATTAGTTTGCACCTAGTATTTCATATTTAGTTGTATGAGGGAAAAGTTGTGTTTATATATCATTTTCCAGTACTGAAGAACCTGTTTATGAAAATTAGACAAAGTAATTGGTAATTTAGATAATTCAAAGTCACATTTAAGAAAAAAGTTTCTCTTTTATTTGTATCCTTTGAGATTGTAATTCCATAAGTACTTGATTTTAGATTTAATAGGTATATTAAAGAAGGTACCAGTTGGACAATCATGAATTGATAATAACTTACATTTACTTATATTTAAATATAAACCAGAGGCTTTTAAAAATAGTGAAATTTCCTTCAGTGCAAGGGGAACCTGTAAAATATCTTTTAAAAATAATGTAGTGTTGTTTGCTAACTGGCTAATAATTAGTGGAGTACTTATGACGTTTAGTGGTTGAAAATTTGGGTTATTTTTCATAGAAATGGCCAAAAGTTCAGTTACAATAATGAAAGGGAACGGGGATATTGGGCACCCCTGACCAATTCCTCTTCAACCGTATTGAACACCTTATAAAAATCTAAGACAAGAATCACACCATCATTGTCAATTAAATGATTAAAATTCAGAAAATCTAAGACCAGTGTAATATTTTTGTGAATAGAGCGATTGTTAAGGAATCCAGATTGTGTTTCACAAATAATTTGTTCTAAATGCTCATTTAATCTATTAAAATCACCACCTATCAGTACATAAACATTTACTATTACAATAGACTCATCAATATTCAAAACGGCTACTAGCCAATGTCCCGAATTATCAGTCTTAAAGGTCAGAACTTTCTCAGGACATCTGTGAAAACAAACAGCCACTCCAGCAGAGTGGTTGGATCTGTGGCTGAAAAGGATTTTTTCACTGCATTGGTTTGACCAAAAGGTGGCGTCATAGACACTTGAATTAGTTTCTTATAGTAAGATGCAGTTAGCTTTTAGCCCTTTGCAGAAAAGAAACACCTCTTTTCTTTTAATATTATCCCTGAGACCTCAAACATTTAGTGAAATAAAATATAAATGTGTGCATAACATTTATACATTTGTAGAGTTCAAAAATACATTTCTGTAGTACGCCTCCTGCCCCGCATTTCTGGCTGGTAGTATTTTTGGCCAAACTTTTTCCGTTTCTAGGCGATCCTCCATCAAATCCTCAGCAAACTGGATTTTTTTCAGTCTCACAGATTCTCTTTCTGAATATCTGTTGTTAACATCCGCCATTTTGTCGTCCTGTTGTCAAAACGCACATGGAGAGCTTGAATAGCTGCCAATATGTTGTTAGCTGTGGGGTTGGGTTTATTGAGCTTTCTTGGGTGGTCATCTTTGAAGGGTGTTGAGAAAGGCAATCTGGTAATTTCTTCACAGCAAGCAAAAGCTCTCATATTTTTCATTTCGGGATGTTTTACTTTCCCTTTTATCTTTCTTATGTTCCTTCGAGGTAATTAGCGATTTAGCTCAGATAACTTTTTTTTTCTTTGAGGGAAAATACATTAAAAATATGAATAAGAGGTACCTTGCATCAGAGCAGCGGACAGGGCAACTGTTTAGTTCGCTATCTTGCCGGACTCCGGACTTGGTCATTTAAATCATCTGAGAAGACAAAATCTGATATCCCGGAAGATCCGTCTATCAAAAATATATATTTTTAAATTTTTCTTTTTAATCATTATGCTATTGTAACAGGTGTTTGTTTATTTAATTACACCAAATTTGATGTCAATTTTTTTTTTTTCTAATGAACATTTCTACCTGGGTGTTAGTCTGTCCAAGTGTATTTGAACTCACCACGGTGACGCAGCAGACAGTGCTGCGCATGCGCACTCAGACTGCTGCAGGTTGTGGCTACGGTAAGACGTTCTCCTCCTTGTGTCTGTCGTTTGTAATTATATCTTAGCTTAAACTGCTTTTTAATTTGTTTTATCAGGATTAAACAAAAGTAGGAATTGCACTGCATTAATTTTCCTTGGTTTGTGATGTGTTATTTTTGTTTGTTATTAACTGCTGTAACCCTTCCGCTCTCCTTAGTTTGTTTACATTAAAAGTGGGGTCATCTGGACCCCCCAAGACAGTGCGCTGAACTTTTTTTTATCTTTGATTTTTGAGTTTCACTAATGTCCATGACAGACATAAAATCCTGTCCACCTTTGTCATGGAAGAAATCACAGTAGTATCTGACTACAACAGTTATAAAAACAATAAATTCAAATTTTGTAATTAAACTATAAAAAACAGAAACGCAGGCATTGAAGTAACTTTTTTTTCTTAAAAAAATGTAATAAAAAATGAAAGCCAGAGGACTCCACTTTAATGCCTTTAACTAAACTTTTGAAAATGTCCAACAAACAATTTTTTCTTAGATTTCCTTTGATTACTTTTTAATCTGTTTCATTTTTTACTTAAATAACTAATAAAAAAAATAATTAAAGAAAAGCAGGTTTCTGACATTTGATATAGCTGAGAACAGAATTTTTTGTCTAAGTAAATGAAAACAGAGTCTGTAGAGCAATATATATATATATAAAAACAGTTAAAAAAGAAGTAGACATGTAGCTTTCCCAATTTGTTCATTCTAAGCAGTGGCGGGCCATGCATTTCACACCTAGGCCTTCAGTAGTGCTCCATCTGAATCAACCCAACCCTCAATAACTATTTTATGGCTATAAAACTTCTACTGCAGGTACAACTGCGACACACATAAAAAAGCATAAAAAATAACCTGATAAAATTGCAATAATATTTAGGTATATAGCAAAATTTTACTCACCAAAAATCCGGACTATTTGTACACAAAATCCATCCTTTCTATCCTCAAGAAGATTTCAATCACTCTGTCGTGCAGATTATCCGTGCGTTTTAGTTCCATCAAGAAGTCCTTTTCTATCGCCATGGAAGCTAATGCTGAAAGTCGAGCCTGCCCTGACGTATTTCTGGCATAAGTTTTAATTCGCTTCAGGGCTGAGAATGTCCGTTCAACAGAAGCAGTGGACACGGGGCTTGCTAGCTTCGGAGTTGCCCGACCCCGCTTAACAATGTCCAGCTTTTCTTGAAAAGTTCGTCTTGAAAACGGCTTTGACAGTAAGTCTGCAACCAAATCCATTTCTTCTCCTCCTTCAGCCATTGTGGATTGACAAACCAGCTATTAAATTCGATATATTTGCCTGTGCAGGTCGCTACAGTTTCAGTTTACCAGGTCTGCCTAGTACACTCTCCGATTATCCAATCACAGCGCGTGAAAATCCTGACGTTTCCGTGGGCCAGCTAGCTGGCCTATCACGTGGTCTCCTCCAGATCTGATTGGTTGAAGCAACAGTTTGGTGGACCATTATTTTATGCTACAGGGCCCGCAAAACTGATTGTGAAGGCCTTCAGGCAGATTTCTTTGACCCTAGCAACAAATGGTGCTGCAATGTGATTGGTTAATGCTTAAATAGGAAAATACACGTCTGGAAGCAGCGCAGCCAGGGAGACAGCAATGAAAGGACGAAGACAGAGCATTTGGAATTATAGAATACGTATTCACGGAAATAAATAATAATTAATATCAGTCTGTGATTCAGATATTTTTAGGCCAGCAGAGAAGGCCTTGCAGGCCCTGACGGCCCGCCACTGATTCTAAGTGACTGTTTTAAAAATTGTTTGTTGTATTTTCTTTGCTTCCTTTCTTGTGATTTTTTTTCTTTTTATTCTTCCTTGCTGGTTTTTTGCCTGTCTAATTGTGTTGCTCAAGGGGTGAGCCACCTGCGATTGCAGAGCCATATGTGGCTCTTTGACCCCTCCATTGTGACTCTCTGGTTAAAAGAAAATACATTTTTTTTATAAAGAATAACTGTAAAAAGTAAGTTGTAAAGTAAAAAGAATCAAACTAGATTAAACTCATTTACAAACAGTTGAAGGAAATTATGTATCAGGAGATTTTGACAGCTTTGATTTAGTTCATTAGATTAGCACATTTGTTTAAAAATTGAAAATGTAATGATTTCTTGCATGATGATGATCCTATGTGACAAAAGGATGTCTTTTATTTTAAAAGGAAGTCATGTGAAATCTGAGAAAAATTATGAACTATTTCAAACTTTGAAAAAAAAATGTTTTTTTTTTTTTGCACCCAAAAAAACATTTGTTTATAGTTGCCTTAATAGTAACATTAATATAAAAACAAATCCTTGTCTTATTTTCCTGAACAGCGAATAAGACTTTGTGGCTCCTGTTGGGATGGTCACTGAGAAATTGACCCAAATGGCTCTTTAAATGTTGAAGGTTGCAGACCCCTGCTCTATAGGAACCACCAACTGTAAAAGCTAGTTTTTTTCAAGAGTAAAGCTGTAAAGGGATGTCAGTAGAGAAATTCTGTACATTATTCCCATCATACAAACCTGGTCTGCTACCATTAGAGTTCACACTGTCATCTCATTCATAGTTTTTCCACTGCTTTGGTCCAGTGGCCTCCATCAGCATCTCTGGACTCTCACTGATCCTGAGATCTGGCGAGTCCTGTTCCAGAGTCAAACAGGAAGAGGACTTTTTTTTAGACATATTTATTATTTATGGTTCAATAAATCACGGTCACATGGCTTTAAGATTTCACTATCTCACTTTGTTAAAATATATGAAAGAACATTAGCTTTTATTCCCACATATGAGTAAAATGCTTTAATTCTGACATTGAAAAATAACAAAGCATTGAACTAGTCCTGCCTCCTTTAGGTTACAGAGGTCAATTTCAGCTTCTTTGGTGTCATAAAAACTACAAATATGGATGACTCAATGTAGATTTTATCATCGTCATAGTTAACATGCCCGTGCCAAAAAGGAGGAGGAGGCTTCTTCTCCTCTGTGAGTTCAGATAAAGGAAGGGTGAAGTTGTTCAGCAGCCCAGACAAAGAACCTCCTTCAATCGTTGAGGAGAAACAAGAAGTTCTCGTTCTGTAGGGGAGACAGGTAAGTAGTGCCAATTTTTACTTACTTTGCCTCTCAAGCTAGGGAACTACTTTAATGCTCCGAAGTAAATATGTATATACAGTTTAGGATGGATTTTGTGCATCCCTAGAGATAATCACTTTGGATCTATAATACACTCTTGGAGAAATATAACTTTAGCAAAACAAAAAACAAAAACTTTTTTTTTTTTTTTTTTTTGTGCAAAACTTGCCCCCGGCATGGGATAAGTTGTACCATTAGAGAAAATACACAGGGGTAAATTGTGCCATTGCTATTTGAAGTACTGTATTTTCATGACTATAAGGCGCACTGGGTTTTAGGGCACAGTTTCACTTACTGGTGCTTTTTCTGTATTTAACAAATACATAAGGCACTCTTGACCATAGGGCGCAGGTATGGTAAAACTAGGGCTGGTCACCGAAGTTTGATTCCACGCAGAAACACTGATGCACGCAGCTCTACCCAAACCGAAAGCAGCTGCGGCAAACAGTGCAGTATTTCATTGAAGGTCTATTGGTCTTTGGACATGTCAATCATTTCTACTTTCTTCAGTACTGCAAAGTTTTATCCAATCCCTTTACTATTCCTGCCATAGTGGGAGGGCTCATATAAAGCAGCAGTTGAGGCGAGCACGAGAGCGCATGCCGAGTAGCGCTTGAAAGTCTGACTTCCTTTCTTGGCAGATCAAAGAGTTTACATGTGCTGCATTGCATCAGCCAATCAGGAACTCAGCTTTTGACACGGGCTGTTTTCAGTGACCCGATCGGAATATAAAGAAGTAAAACAAATCCGTTGCGACTTTCTTTGTCCTGTTGCAGTGCAGCGGCTCTGTCTGCAAACAGACAGACATCCTCCCTTCAGTGGTGTCTGCTCGCTCCACACGCCGGGGGAGAGACAGGGGCTGCAGGGAACTATGATGTTTTTTTATGTTTGTCGAGACAATAATCATAATAATAATTCCCCTATTTTTCCTCCTCTCAGGTTAATGTGGGACAGTTTTTATGTCAGTCACAGAAACAGCTGAAGCGCCCTCATTACAAGTTGCCTCAATAATAACAAATTATCTAACATAAAATGTAAAATTAATGAAAACAAATTTGAATTTGAAAAAATGTGATTTTTTTTTTCCCACATTTACTGCTTTGGAGAAGCGAGGGAGTGTGTGTCACTTCTCCCTTGCTTTGTGTGTGTGGCGTTCACTTCAGCTATAAAACAACAATAATAAAGCCCACACTTTATCCTTCAAAGTTTTCATGTAATCCGCATCCTCCTCCCCCAAAAAAACAACAACAACACAGTAGGCGCACTGCACTATAGAGTGTGCCGCACATTTTCTATAAAATTTCAGACATTTAGGCGCGCCTTATGGTCGTGAAAATACGGTACAGAAGATCTTCTAAATCTCACAATTGCTGTGAAGTTAGTTTTAGGTTGGACATTCGATCTCTTCATATTTAGGGGCCGTCAACAAATCACAGAATGTTTCTTCAATAGCTCTTGAAGTATTGCACATAGACTGTATATAAAATAACTGGACAGAGCAAGCCCCCCTACTTCCGTGTTCCATATAGGAACACGGAAAAAAGGCCAAAGTCCCATTGACTTACATTGAGAAACAGACAGTTATTTCTCAGTCATTTTATATATCAGAATAATCATTCTTCCTCTGCTGCTGTCTGATTAACTTCTTTTTTCTAATCCTATTTTTTAAAGATTTTTTTCCATTATTACAAGTTATTAGAGTTATAAATTGACCAATCAGATGGCTCAATAAGCGTTTGTGGGTCTGACGTCGACCGTCTGGGGGGTTTGATTGACATATGACGGGTAGCCAATGGGAGCAGACTTCATCAATGCGGTCCGTGAAGACCTTTTAACACCTACTTTACAATTCAACAATGTACCAATCACTGTCCTACTGTTGTTTTCCTCAATGAAATGTACCGATGCAGCAGTTTAAAACAACAAGAGGAGCATGCTGTCGACATTTTTAGATGAGGATTTACTCTGGAGAAATAGATTTCACTCTGAGGTTATGTGCTTTGGACTTTTTGGTTTGTTTAAGGTTCGTTTTTCGTTATTTCTCTGTTTTGGTTGTAGTTTATAAATTATAAGTTACATATATGCGCATAAAATCACCAACCAAAGTTTCCTCTTCGCCGCACTTTTCCAGCTTGCAGCCTGAGGAGCGCGAGACACTATTTTAAATTGATTTGGACTGATTTGGTCAAAAACCTAAAGGCTATTGAAAAAAAATGTGAATATTTGCACTAGAATATTGACTAAAATTAGAGAAAAAGCATCAAAAGCTAATGTAATCTGTTGTCATAGATGTTTCTTAATCTGTTTTATTATTATAAAGGGTTTTGGTTTGAATTGGTGCAATACTTTAAGAGCTATTGAAGAAACCTTCTGTCATTTGTTGACAGTCCCTAAATATGAACAGAGCGAATGTCCAGCCTAGAACTAACTTCACCGCAGTAATCTCACAAATGATACTGTTGCATATAAGCAGGAAAATCAACAAAAAAATGTATTTGTCAACAACAACTACCATATTATAACAACAAAAACAACCAGATTACATAATTATGCAAAACGGTGAAGTGAAATAATTAAGTAGGGATGGGATTATATAAATTCACTTATTCCCAGTCTTTTTCAAGCAATCAATCAAACTCCACTGACTTGAGTTAATTATTACAAAAAATGAATGACCCAAATGTGAGATAAGTGAATTTTATTTTTATTTGTTTTCTATTTTCAAATCAATGCATTTCATTGTTTCCGTAATAAGTTTGAAATAATTGTGTGTTTTGTCCTGTATTTTTTAATCTATGCTTGAAATAAACCAACCAACCAATCAATTTAGTTAATTTCTTTGTTTTTTATTGAGCGTTTCAAAGACATCGACCACGATTTATTTAACAATGCTGCAGGAAAATATTAAACTTTCTTCCTCAATGAATGAATAAGTTGTGTGGGTTGTTTCATTAAAGACAATTTACATCAGGAGTCTCAAACTCAATTTAGCCGGGGGCCACTGGAGTCAGAGTCTGGGTGAGGGCGGGCCGCATCAGAATTTTCACAAGAAAAGCGCTGATAAAACATTCCAATGTTCTCAAATATCTTTGTTTTTAACACAAAATAATGAATAAAATAAATAAATATATTAAAAAATGAATTAAAAAGCAGGCAAATCAGTATGGAAGTTTTTTAGTTCCATCAGACTCAGAATTTTTCTATATTGAATTTCTGACTCAACGAAATTTTAAGTCTCAAAATTAAAAACACTGATTTTTTTAAGATAGAAAACACTTTTGAGAGCATAAAATGTTGCTGTTTAAAAAGGAAGGGTTGAAAAAAATATTCACAATACAAATTCAGAAAAAAATTCTGAGGTTAAGAATAATCAGAATAAAAATTTAGAATAAAAATTCAGTGGTTAAGAAAATTCAGAATAAAAGTTCAGAGGTTAAAAAAATTCAGAAAGAAAATCTGAGGTTAAGAATAATCAGAATAAAAATTCAGAATAAAAATTTAGAATAAAAATTCTGAGGTTAAGAAAATTCAGAATAAAAATTCAGAGGTAAAAAAAAATCAGCATACAAAATTCAGGGGTTAAAAAAAAATCAGAGTCTGATGGAACTAAAAAACTTCCATAAATCAGTAATGAATTAAAATAATAATAATGACCATACAGCAGATACATATTACTGAAGAAACCACATATTGACTGACTGACTAGAGAAAACTAATTATTTTTATTCAGTCTCAAATGTCTGTATTAACAGATCCTCCTTCAGAGTGAGAGAAGCCGCGTTATCGAGAAAATCTTTGAAGGATTTCATTTTTTGTAGATTTTTGTAGAACTCCTCACAATAAATAAATCTGATGTATGAGTCTTCCATTCATTGGCGGTGTTGAGTGCGCGCCGGCTGCATCAGTGCGCATTCGGGGGCCGCTTTCCATGGGGGTTCTAAGCAAACGCGCGTAGAAGAATATCGGACTCCTATCGTGTTTACATGGACTCAAATGCGCGCCGACACAGTCGGTGTGTGAACCTTGAAATTCATAGACGCCCACGCAGGTGCGTGTCAAGCTCAGGATCACATGTTTGACAGGCGGGAGCAGCGGATCCCCGCGCAGGGGGGGGGGTTACAGGTTTGCGTCTCGGAGCTTGGGGAGCTCTGATTCAATAGGAACAACGAGCACGTCAAAAAACGTATTCCTCGACATCATATGTGTATTCATTCTAAGAGAGACATCCACAGACGGAGCTGGTAGCTCAGAAACACATTTTTTGACAAGCCGCGAGCAGCAAATTCATTGCGCGGGGCACGCGAATCGCGTTTGGTGCTTCATGACTCCTCCTCCGCCCAGCTGATTGGAGCAATGAAAGAATGAGTAAGCGAGGCACTGGACAGCCCGCCGATGTCCCGCCTCCAGAGTCCTATACCCCACTGTGATTGGTTCGTTCAGCTCTGCACATAGCAAATATCATTCATATCAACCTTGCGGGCCGCACGAACATTGATCTTTCATATTAAGACCATAGACTGTATATAAAATAACTGGACAAAGCAAGCCCCCCCTACTTCCGTGTTCCATATAGGAAGTACCACTGGGTTGCAAAAAGGCAAAAGTCCCATTGACTTACATTTTTTCTTTATTTCTCTGTTTTAATAGTAGCTTATAAATTCTAAGTTGCATATATGCGCATAAAATCCCCAACCAAAGTTTCATCTTCGTCGCACTTTTCCAGCTTCAGCCTGAATTAAACGCAGCCGTCTGAGGACTGCGAGACAAACTAGAAAGGACCTGGTCGTATTTTCAAACAGAAAAAAGATCCAGCTGTTCACTTGTTAGGATCAGTGGCGGGCCGTCAGGGCCTGCAAGGCCTTCTCTGCTGGCCTAAAAATATCTGAATCACAGACTGATATTAATTATTATTTATTTCCGTGAATACGTATTCTATAATTCCAAATGCTCTGTCTTCGTCCTTTCATTGCTGTCTCCCTGGTTGCGCTGCTTCCAGACGTGTATTTTCCTATTTAAGCATTAACCAATCACATTGCAGCACCATTTGTTGCTAGGGTCAAAGAAATCTGCCTGAAGGCCTTCAGAATCAGTTCTGCGAGCCCTGTAGCATAAAATAATTGTCGACCAAACTGTTGCTTCAACCAATCAGATTTGGAGTAGGCGACACCAAGGCCTTCTAGCAGGCGCACGGAAACGTCATCATTTTCACGAGCTTTGATTGGATAGCTCGCAGCTCGCTCTGGTTCTGCGTTATGTGACGGACACAGGTGTCGAGGAGCGGCGTGTCAGGTTTGAAGATGTTACCAGTGGAAAGCGTCTCGTCGTCTGATTTTTGGTGGAAAATGAATGTCTGGGTAAAGATGTGGCACAGTTTTGTCTGGCACGGGTAAAGGACTTCCATGACACCGTTTAGCGGGAGAGAAGCTGATACGAGGAAATCTACGAGGCCCCTGAACGCACTGCGGGCGCTCCGAGCTCACGGAGAGGAGCAGCGCAAAATCCTCGCGCGCACTACCGACAATATTATTTTCCAGACACAGATCAGATTTCAAAATCACAAAAACTGATGTTTGTCTCCCTCCTGGACCACAAGAGGCTTCAGGAATACCAGAACAATTCCCGCATGCAGCCTTTTCCAGCTTATCACAGCCACGGAATACTTTCCATCTGCGAAACGCACGGATTCTGCATGACAGAGTGATTGAAATCTTGAGGATAGAAAGGATGGATTTTGTGTTTAAATAATCTGGATTTTTGGTGAATAAAATTTTGCTATCTCCCTACATAATATTGAAATTTTATCAGGTTATTTTTTATGCTTTTGGTGTGTGTGTGGCAGTTGTACCTGCACTAGAAGTTTTATTGACATAAAATAGTTAATGAGGGTTGGATTGATTCAGATGGAGCACTACTGAAGACCTAGATGTGAAATGCACGGCCCGCCACTGGTTAGGATGGTTATTTATTTTAAATACCGCTGAACGCGCTTCTCACGTGCATCTGATCAGACTGTAACCTGGCCGCGCATGTGAAGTAACGCTGCGGCACGCGCGAGAGGGGGACACGCGCAGTTCGGGCACGGCGTCACCCAAATGCTCCTTTTATCTCGACAAAAATGAATAAATGTAAGTAAATCCAAAAAGACCGCTGACAGAATCAAATGTTGGAATGGTTCTCCCTCAAAGGCTTCAACAATGACTTGTACAATTCTCTCGAGCCGGCGTTATTAAAGTAGAAGCTGTTTCCATCGGCGGTCTTGTGGTAGAGGTGTGGAAAGAGGAGGACGGTTGCAATAAACTCACTCCTGATTGGCGACAGTACTTCCTGTAGATTTGATGACTCAGCTATGACTCAGACCAATCGCTGAAGATGGGTTGCAAATGGCGGTATCCGTTTCAGGAATTGACGGTGAAAGCGGCGGCCTACTTTTGCGAGGAGAGGAAGTAATGCATTTCCAATGGGGGACCTCATTGCTCGCTCAGTCCATTATTTTTACAGTCTATGATTAAGACGCAGGCCGCAAATCATCATCCCGGGGGCCGCAGATGGCCCGCGGGCCGTGGGTTTGAGACCCCTGGTTTACATCATCAAAGGCCAAAATACTTCAACAATAGCAGGGCCATATAAACATACTTAGAACAAAAGAAATCATTTGCAATTCATCTGGATCTGAATCTCGTCACTTGCTACTGAACATCCCATCTGTCAATGCTGCAAGCGAATGTAAGCTTGTGCTCTCTTCTAGCTGAACCACCAAGTTTGTGTGGTAAGGGTAGCTGTTTGATCACATCTTCTCTTGACTCCATCAGTTTCCCTTAATGGGAAAATTAGCTTTCCATCAACAGACCTCTTAAAAGGTTTCTTCAGAAACATGGCACTGATTTTGTTTCCTTTGGCATTTTCCACCAATCCAACATAGTTACAGGATTTTTATTGGTTAGGGTATAACCTACCCCAAGACCACAAAATTGGAAAACAATACAGCCCCCTGCTGTTTTATGCTAGCATCATGCTAACTGCAGGAACTTGTGATGTAGCTTACTAAAGCATATAAAGATGTATTATTTGTTTTCAAAGTTATCTATAAATATTCAAACACTCCAATCAAAAAGCCTTCATCACAATTTTTACTTTCTAAAACAAAAAGTTGTATTTTGAACCAAATTGTGATTTGATTTCAAACCATGTGTGGTCAAATCACATTCTTCTTTTGTGGTTTTTTGTAGAAAGAGGGGTGGCACAACTTACCCCACTCTCCCCTAGTAGTTCGTCCTTTTATGAAAAAAGTGAAACAAGTTTCTTTTTGCCCAAATACAAGAGAAGAGACAGCTATTGAAACACTTTGTTTCTTTTCAAACTGTCACCTGCTTCAGCATTGTCCTCTTTGAGTAAAGTTCTTTAAATCTCGCTGTGGGGCAGTGGTAATTCGGTCAATTCATGATTGGAAGAATGAAGGTTCAATTCCCGTATTGCCTGCACATGTGTTGAAGTGCCCTTGAGCAAGACACTAAACCCCACATTGCCTCTGGTGGAAGGTTGGCGCCAGTGTTCGGCAGCAGAGCCGCCACCAGTTTATGAATGGGTCTGTAACTGTAAAGCGCTTTGGGCCTTCAATGAAAGTAGTAAAGCGCTAAACAAGAATACACCATTTACATTTTTTTTTTAAATTATCGTCAAGACTCGAGGGCAAACATTTGGTGTATTTTTGCTTCCTATGTTAAAGCGTAATTAATGTCAAAGTCAACATCTTTTACATCAACGCTTTTTGACGCCATAGTAAACTTTTATGTCTTTAAAAACTATCAAAATAGTTATTTTTTTAATTGATGTTTTTCATAGTTTTGGCGCTCAAAATGGTTTCTGTGTCAGTTTTGTTTAGCAGGGATGAGTCACTTGTCCTGTTCAGATCAGGAAAACCCGGACACTAATGGAGGGGAGCTGGGGGATGCAATCGCCCTCATGGTGGACCTGCCTCACTCACAAGTCAACAGGTTTGTTTGTTTGGACCAGAACTGCAGTTCTTTAATTATTAAACAGACACAGTTACAGCTTTCTCATGTCCAGACAAGTTAAAACTCTCCTAATATTTTACACACACCTCACTCCTCCTTTAGAGATAGCAAATACTTTTTAACCCTTGTGTTATCTTATGGGCTACAGATGACCCAAGCCCTACATTGGCGTGTTATCCATCGCATAACAAATGTGGATGAAGGTGGACAGGATTTGATGTTTGCCACAGACACCAGTGAAAATCAAAAATCATTGAGAAAGAAAAAAAACAGTTCAGCATGCTGTCTTGTGGAGTCCAGATGACCCCACTCCCATCAGCAACATAACTAGGATGGGACAAGGGTTAAATATCCAGATGCCAAAAAGTTTTGACAAAACAAACAAAAAAAAAAGATGAATTTTTTTCATTTCTAAATTTTTGTAAATTGAAAAAATGTTCATCATTGGAGTTTACCAGCAGGTGTCTGGACTCCGCACTGATTCTGTGTGTAAATTTCAAACATCTATTTTAAAACATTTTTTTAGATTTTCCACAGATTACTTAGTAAAGGTTGAAGTTTTTTTTACTACACATGTCAGTTCTGACTCAAGGAGAAACAAATTTGACATGTGTGTCTTTGATGAAGAGGCAGAGGTATGTGGATCCATGTGCAAACGAGGTTTAGTGGAGGAAACAGGCTCAGACAAAACGTGGTCAAAATACAGGCAGCGGTCAGGACACAGAGGCGATATGGGAGTCTAGGAGGATGCGGGCGGGCAGTTCCTGTGTTTCATTTTGTGGTTTGATAATCTCTCCTGGCTGTGGGCTGAGAGGTAGAGTTGTGTGTTTACTGTTTTCTTGTTAGACCTGCTTGGCAATAATTGGGAAAACATTATAATAATAGTATATTAATAGAAGCTAACTATTTTTGCACAAAGGGTTTTGTGTTGTGAAATTTTTACATTTTTCTGGAAAGCTGTTTGATACAATCACACATAATCTAGATTTGGCTTTATAACTCTTGTATCTGTTTTCTTGTTTCTGAGAAATCAGAAATTCTTCAGGAACCCTCCAGACATGAATTGCTTTGGACGCCCCTTTCAGTCTCTTTTACATCAAGAAACAAAGTTTTGCTTTTAAATTTGATGTTTGATAAATAATTATGAATTAAAGTTTAAAATTCGTCTTACTTTCTGGTCCTGATTTTGACTGGATTGTGGATCTTTCCAAACTGCTCTGCATCCACTTTAGGTGGTTGGAACAGAAATAATGTTTCTTTGAATCATTTGTTACAGACCATTTCAAACCCATCGTTACTCTGAGTCTGAGAGTCATCAGGAGGACCAAAGTTCATCGACGGAGAGTGTCTCCAGACACCAAAAAATTAAAGGTAGGCAGCTTCTCCGTGGGGGTTAAATCTTCTTTGCCCCACCAGAATTACAATTGACTGTTTCAGTTCTTCTCCAAGTTTGACCAGAACATTAGGAAATGAAGAACAAGCCTTAACCTCTTTAGACCTGGGGTCCACATGAGTGAACATCACATTTTGGGTTATAATTAGGGCCGTGAATGTTGACGTGTTAACGCACAAAGTTAACAAACATAATTAGTTAATACTTTTTTAATCGCGCTCAGGCATCCTGCTGTGCAGCTGTGAGATCAGCATAATAAAACTATCTAAAATAAACTTTTTTTTTAGATCCTGTGATTGCGATTTTATTAAATTACAGAGATAATATGGCATTTATTTGTAGTTTTTAGACAAAACCGATCTTCTATTTTAATAAATAAAGGGGAAGGCTGCAGCTCCCTCTTAAGGCAGCACAGAGCAGCAGAGTACCTGCTATGGGGGGCTGGGGAGGGGGGATAGCAGCGATACCATAGACTGTATATAAAATAACTGGACGAAGCAAGCCCCCCTACTTCCGTGTTCCATATAGGAAGTACCACTGGGTTGCAAAAAGGCCAAAGTCCCATTGACTTACATTGAGAAACAGACAGTTATTTCTCAGTCATTTTATATGTCAGAATAATCATTCTTCCTCTGCTGCTTTCTGCTTAACTTCTTTTTTCTAATCCTAATTTTTTTTCAAAGATTTTTTTCCATTATCACAAGTTATTAGAGTTATAAATTGACCAATCAGATGGCTCAATAAGCGTTTGTGGGTCTGACGTCGACCGTCTGGGGGGTTTGAGTGACAGGTGACGGGTAGCCAATGGGAGCAGACTTCATCAATGGCTCCGTCAAAAGACCTTTAACACCTACTTTACAATTCAACAATGTACCTACCAGTCATTGTTCTACTGTTGTTTTCCTCAATGGAATGTACCGATGCAGCAGTTTAAAACAACAAGAGACCCATGCTCTCCAAATTTTTAGATGAGGATTTACTCTGTAGAAATAGATTTCACTCTGAGGTTATGTGCTTTGGACTTTTTTCTTTGTTTAATGTTCATTTTTCACTTTTCACTCGTATTTTCAAACAGAAAAAAGATCCAGCTGTTCACTTGTTAGGATGGTTATTTATTTTAAATACCGCTGAACGCGCTTCTCACGTGCATCTGATCAGACTATAAACCTGCATGTGAAGTAACGCTGTGGCTCGCGCGAGGGGGCCGCGCATAGTTCGGGCACAGCGTCACCCAAATGCTCCTTTTATCTCGACAAAAAGGAATAAATGTAAGTAAATCCAAAAGGACCGCTGACAGAATCAACTGTTGGAATGGTTCTCCCTCGGCTTCAGCAATGACTTGTACAATTCTCTCGAGGCGACGACGATGAAGTTGGCTTCCGATTCACAGCGAGAGCGTTCCACTGTATTTTTCGAACTCAGACCACCTAAAAACAGGTCCTGTTCGGAAAATTCGGAAGCCAGCTTCACGGTCGTCTCAAGCCAGCGTTTACATCCGCGGTCCCATGGTAAAGGCGTGGAAAGAGGCAGACGGTTGCAATAATCTCACTCCTGATTGGCGACAGTACTTCCTGTAGATTCGATGACTCAGCTATGACTCAGACCAATCGCTGGAGATTGTTTGCAAATGGCGGTATCCATTTCAGGAATTGACGGGGAAAGCGGCGGCCTACTTTCGCGAGGAGAGGAAGTAATGCATTTCCAATGGGGGACCTCGGTGCTTGCTTTGTCCATTAATTTTTACAGTCTATGAGCGATACGCAGCTCTCTGCTAAGAGAAATCCAAAGAGGAACAGAACATTGTTTGATTTTTGGATGGGGACCGACAGGATTTTTTCACAGTATTCAAAAGTAGACAAAAACTGAGTTTTAGACCCTAGGTTCCAAAGGATTAAAAATAAATGTTCTAAATTTACACTTTTGTGTGTGATTTCATATTATAATTATTTGCAGATAAGTGGCTGGCAAATATTCTAACAAAAAATAAATAAATAATAATGTTGATGAATTTTTTCCAGTTTCGCTATTAATTAGTTATTTTTTTAATCGATTCCCAGTCCTATCCCACAATAGTTAATTCTGGTTAACTGTAGCCCTCTGACTACATGTTCATAGGGTTAGCTCAAATGTTAGCTAGGCCCTTAAGAAGTTAGACACATTTAACAACATCACATCCTGGAAGGATCAAAATTATATTTTAGAAAGAAACACAATATACATTTATCAGATTTGGTTCAAAATGTGGAGCTTGTATTTTTACTGTGACAGTTTTCCATTGAGACTTAAAAAATGTTTTTTGTTTTTGTTTTTTATTATTAAAGGCAAGGTGCCGATCTGCACGGTGCTGTTCTGTACTGTCCTGACCAACATCCTGGTCCTGTTCTGTGTGCTCTTCACTCTAACGGCCTTATTCGGCTTTATGGTAAGATCACCTATGCCAAACATCTATGAATGTTAGAACATTCATAGATGTTTGGCACCTCTAACATGATCACCTTCTTTAACCTGCAGAACCCCTTGCAGGAGCAGGTGCGAGAGCTGGGCATTCAGTTCAAGTGGATGAGGGAGTCCGGCTGCTATGGAGGCATGACCTTTGGCCTGACCTTTACGGTCATTTCGCTGCTGTTTGCGACCACTGGTTACAAACAACCCAATCGGATGTCACTGAAGTTCCTCTGGGCAGCCTTTGTGTTCCAGGTGGTTGGGGCGGTGCTCTATGTGGTAGCTGTGGGCCTCTACCTTCATTTTGTGATATATATCAGTTCAACTGATGTGTGCAAAAATCTTGAGAGAATTTCTACACAAAATGGCCCAGCAAGGATAAACTGCAACGTAGGCGGGGCAGACATTGCATCTTCTGTGTTTGGTCTGATCACAGCCATCCTGTACATCACTGGTGCAGTGTTTACCTTCCAGATGATCCGAAGAGTGTCTCACTTCGACTTGCCAAGGTAAGAACTAACAACTAGCGAAAAAACATATCCAGCAGAGACAATTTTAATAGAAATGTGAAACTGAGCACAGACTGAAAACAGGAATTATTCTCAGCAGTTCATTACTATTCTAAAAAGTCTGAAACATCTGAAACGTGTTCTGTAAATTTTTGTAAAAAAAAAAAACTAAAAAAAAAACTAACAACGATCAACTAAGCCTGTTTTTATCAGATTCTATGTTTTTTTTATTTATTTTTTGTTAGTATGCTTTTACAAAACTATGTTAACAAAAATGTCTAACCCAGGGGTCTCAAACTCAAATCAGCCGGGGGCCACTACAGGCGGCGTCTAGGTGAGGCCGGGCCGCATCAGGATTTTCTCAAGAAAATCGCTGAGAAAACATTCCAATGTTCTTAAATATCTTTATTTTTAACACAAAATAATGAAAAAATAATGAACGACGTGTATAGTTCTTTGTCCGTGTTGATTTATATATATAAAAAATAAGGGTAGTTAATGTCCGTTTCTGAAATAGTTTATATTGAAGATTAAATTTAAGATATATTGCTAGGGGGTAGGATTAAAAAAAGGTTTTTAAACTTCTTCCTACTCCATTTCGAACTACATAATTGAGGTGTAATGTTTTTACATATAATATATGTAGAGTTTTCTGTTGTTGTTTTCTTCTTTTTTACCATGCATTAAAAGATGAATAAAAAAAACAAGTAAATTAGTAATAAATAAATAAAATAATAACAATGACCATACAACAGATACAGACAACTGA
>NC_050515.1:21206432-21214453 GCF_002922805.2 Oryzias melastigma | reverse complement strand
TTTAATTGACATCACAGGTGTTTTATTTATTGTTACTTTTGGAAGTTTTGAGTGATTTCAGTGAGAATTGTGGGTTTGTCCTCCTTTACCTGAGGGGTATGAACACTTTTGTCCACGTCTATGTGTCTTCCATTCATCGGACGTGTGGGGCGCTCGCGCGCGCCGGCTGCATCAGTGCACATTCGAGGGGGGGGGGGGGCTGCTTTCCATGGGGATTCTATTCAAACGCGCGTAGCAGAATATCGGACTTCTATCGCGTTTATATGGACTGGAATGCGCGCCGACACAGCCGGTGTGTGAGCCTTAAAAGTCATAGACACGCGCGCGCACGTGCGAGCCAAGCTCAGGATCACATGTCTGACAGGCGGGTGCAGCGGATCGCCGCGCGGGGCGGGCTTTTACAGGTTTGAGGATCGGAGCTTGTGGAGTTCTGGTTAGGAACAGTCAGCACGTCAAAAAACGTATTCCTCGACATCATATCTGTCTCTCATTCATTCTGAGAGAGACATCCACAGACGGAGCTGGTAGCCCCTTCGACACGCGGCGACAGAAACACATTTTTTGACGAGCCGCGAGCAGCAAATTCCCCGCGCGGGGCACGAGAAATCGCGTTTGGTGCTTCCTGGCTCCTCCTCCGCCCAGCTGATTGAAGGAGGGAATGAATGATAGACAGAGGCACTGGACAGACCGCCGATGTCCCGCCTCCAGAGTCATATACCTCACTGTGATTGGTTCATTCAGCTCTGCACATAACAAGTGTCATTCATATCAGCCTTTGGGGCCGCACTAACAGTAATCTTTCATATGAAGACGGGGGCCGCAAATCATCATCCTGCGGGCCGCAAATCATCATCCTGCGGGCCGCAAATGGCCCGCGGGCCGCGAGTTTGAGACCCCTGGTCTAACCCTATCTTCTACATCCTCCACTTTAACACCAGCTACCTTCATGTCTTCCTTCACTGCATCCATAAACTTCCTCTTTGTTTAGAGAAAAATAGTGTCACCCCAATTTGTGCATGCGTAATTGTTGATTTGTAACTCATAATCTGTTTTGTGTATAAGTACAACAAGTATGGCATTCAAAAAAATACAATTTACACACGCACAACTTAAAATTACAACAGCTTGAAACTAAAATCTTTAAAAATTATGCATTAATTGGTTGTTACACACACACAAAAACCACATTCATGCAAAAATCTGATTTGACATTTGTTACAAATGTTCCAGATACAAAATCCAATTGGAATGAATCACTGCCAGTTCCAGCTTTATAGGCAGGGCTGTCACTTCAGTGATTGAGCACCAGGTGTGTCCAATCTGGGATTCAGTCTCAGCGGTGAAACATCCAACACAAAACCCAAACAAAAAACATGCAAATACAACCACAAAAAAGGAAAATATTTTCACCTCACAACATAAGCACGATGCGATCTGTGCTGCAAGCTCCACCCCAGGCTACAATGAACACAAACCCCCTTTCTCTGCGGAGCTGTGGTGCCGTCCCCTGCCAGACTGTGTATCCTGGCACGGGATAACCACCTTGGCACCACAGCTGTACCAGGAGCCACTCCCTGACCAATCTTTTGAGGTAGTCTCAGTTAGTTTTTAATCGGATTGAACTTTGGTTCACTCTGAGATTCTTCAGTCTGAATACGAAATGAACTGAGAGCGGAACAACTGAACAAAAACGGCCACCGTAACAGACAGTCACGTGGTGTAAACACGCTGGAAATGAGGCGATCGGTGAGCCACGAACAAATGTAGAGCATTGATTGTCATGTTAGCCAAAAGGAAATAATCGGTCCAACTGTTTACTTCTCAGAATGTTTATTTTAACATCACTGAAAATTGTATAACTTGCTTTTCTGTGTCTCGTTACACGTATGTGTGCAGGATGCTACTTTATCTCAAAAGCTCTATTGTAGTTTCAACAGAATTCTCTTAAAAACAATGTCATAACACCACAATGATGAGGCACAGAAACTCATTTAAAAAATGGTTGGATGAATTCATGCTCAATAAAACAACTTTTAACGTGATCCACATTGACTCTACTGACAATCTACATGTCACAAACTCTTATTAGCATGTGTACCTGTAGCCTTAGTGCCCCTAGTAACCGTCATGCATGTAGGATTCCTCCGCGGTAACAAAGCAGCAGTACAAAGTGTTGAACCTGGCCTTCATACACACGCTTAAAATCCATCAGCAAAATAAAAAGTTTTAATTAATGAAAAGTCCTGACAAGCTTTTTCAGACCGCAGCATATCCATCTTTCTCTTCTGTTTTGACCTGCCCCTGTAGCTGCGGGGCAATGACTGAAGAGATATTCTGTCTCGCGGTTTTGTTTACAAAGTTTGTTCACGCTGAGGAGGCTTGGGGAGGCAGGCTCAAGGAAAACGTCGTGAAATGGGCGGGATCAACAAGGAGCAAAAGGCGGTGCCTCAGAGATCAAGTCGTTTTACTACCAGGTATTAACACGGTCCACAAAAATGACTAATATTTCATAAATAATTAGTTTTTTAGTGTTCTGAAGGTAATATATTATCGTATGGATATAGTTTACCCTGAAAGGCTGAAGAAAATCATGGTAAGGCCCCTTTAACCCTTCCGCTCTCTTTGGGGTCCAGTTGACTCCAACCACATATTGATATGTGATTCCTTCCATGACAAAGGTGGACAGGATTTTATGTCTGTCATGGACATTAGTGAAACTCAAAAATCAAAGATAAAAAAAAGTTCAGCGCACTGTCTTGGGGGGTCCAGATGACCCCACTTTTAATGTAAACAAACTAAGGAGAGCGGAAGGGTTACAACAATGTTTGGCACGCATTTTAATTATTTATTTATTTTTAAGTCTATTTTTGAGCTTAACATTGCATCTGCTATTTTCTAATTCCTGAAAAATTATATATTTTGTTGGAGCCTCCAGACTTAAATTTTCTTGGACGACACCACCCTCCAATTATTGAGTTAATCAAATTTCAACATGTTACTTTCTGGTGCGGAATGTGGCCACGAGGGGGCCCAAGCCAGGGTCTCATTGTGCCGGTCCCAAGCCCGGATAAATACAGAGGGTTGTGTCAGGAAGGGCATCCGACGTAAAATCTTGCCAAATCAAATATACGAATCAGACCTACGAAATCCATACCGGATCGGTCGAGGCCCGGGTTAACAACGACCGCCATCGGTGCTGTTCACCGACAGGGTGCTGGTGGAGATTGGACTACTGTTGGTGGAAGAAGGAGAGGAGGAAGGCAAGTTCGTAGGGAGAGAGAGAAGAGGAAAGTCACTAGTGTTGGACTGAGAGTTGGGACTTTGAATGTTGGAACTATGACAGGAAAGGGTAGAGAGTTAGTGGACATGATGCAGAGGAGAAAGGTAGACATACTGTGTGTCCAGGAGACCAGGTGGAAAAAAAGTAGTAAGGCTAGAAGTTTAGGAGCAGGGTTCAAGTTGTTCTATCATGGTGGAGATGAGAAGAGAAATGGAGTAGGAGTTATCCTAAAGGAGGAGTTTGTTAGGAGTGTTGTGGAAGTAAAAAGGGTGTCAGATAGAGTGATGAGTCTGAAGATAGAAATGGAGGGTGTCATATTCAATGTTGTCAGTGGGTATGCCCCACAGGTAGGATGTGAGCTGGAAGAGAAGGAGAAGTTCTGGTTGGATCTTGATGAAGTGATGATGAGCATCCCTGGAAATGAGAGAGTTGTCATTGGTGCAGATTTCAATGGTCATGTTGGTGCAGGAAACCGAGGTGATGAGGAGGTGATGGGCAGGTTTGGTATCCAGGAGAGGAATGTAGAAGGACAGATGGTGGTTGATTTTGCAAAAAAGATGGAAATGGCGATAGTGAATACATTCTTTGAGAAGAGACAGGAACATAGAGTGACCTATAAGAGCGGAGGTAGAAGCACACAGATAGACTACATCTTGTGTAGACGGTGTAATCTGAAGGAGATCAGTGACTGTAAAGTAGTGGTTGGTGAGAGTGTTTCCAGACAGCACAGGATGGTGGTGTGTAGAATGACTCTGGTGGTGAAGAAGATGAAGAAAGAGAGGGCAAAGGCAGAGAAGAGGACAAACTGGTGGAAGCTGAAAAAAGAAGATTGTTGCATGACTTTTAAGAAACAGTTGAAACAGGCTCTGGGTGGTCAGGAGGTACTCCCAGATGACTGGATAACTACAGCTAATGTGATCAGGGAGACAGGTAGGAGTGTACTTGGTGTGTCATCAGGAAAGAGAGTTGATAAGGAGACTTGGTGGTGGAATGAGGAGGTGCAGGAGTGTATACGGAGTAAGAGACTAGCTAAGAAGAAGTGGGACACTGAGAGGACTGAGGAGAGTAGACAGGAGTACAGGGAGATGCAGCGTAAGGTGAAAGTAGAGGTGTCAAAGGCCAAACAAAGAGCTTATGATGACTTGTACGCTAGGTTGGGTAGTAAGGAGGGAGAGACTGACCTGTACAGACTAGCAAGGCAGAGAGATCGAGATGGGAAGGACATGCAGCAGGTTAGGGTGATCAAGGATAGGAATGGTAATGTGGTGACAGGTGTCAGTGGTGTAATGGAAAGATGGAAAGAATACTTTGAAGAGTTGATGAATGAAGAGAATGAGAGAGAACAAAGAGTAGAAGAGGTGACGGTTGTGGAGCAGGAAGTAAGAAAGATTAGTAAAGGTGAAGTGAGAGGGGCTTTGAAGAGGATGAAGAGTGGAAAGGCTCTTGGTCCTGATGATATACCTGTGGAGGTATGGAAGTGTCTAGGAGAGATGGCAGTGGAGTTTTTGACCGGGTTGTTCAACAGGATCTTAGGTGGTGAGAAGATGCCTGAGGAATGGAGGAGAAGTGTGATGGTGCCCATTTTTAAGAATAAGGGAGATGTGCAGAGTTGTGGTAACTACAGAGGAATAAAGCTGATGAGCCATACAATGAAGGTGTGGGAAAGAGTAGTGGAAGCCAGACTAAGAGCAGAAGTGAACATTTGTGAGCAGCAGTATGGTTTCATGCCAAGAAAGAGCACTACAGATGCAACATTTGCTTTGAGGATGTTGATAGAGAAGTACAGAGAAGGTCAGAGAGAGCTCCACTGTGTCTTTGTAGATCTGGAGAAAGCTTATGACAGAGTGCCCAGAGAGGAACTATGGTATTGTATGAGGAAGTCTGGAGTGACAGAGAAGTATGTCCGAGCAGTGCAGGACATGTATGAGGGCTGTAAGACAGTGGTGAGGTGTGCTGTAGGGGTGACAGAGGAGTTCCAGGTGGAGGTGGGATTGCATCAGGGATCAGCTCTGAGCCCCTTCCTGTTTGCAATGGTGATGGACAGACTGACGGATGAGGTTAGACAGGAATCACCATGGACTATGATGTTTGCAGATGATATTGTGATTTGTAGTGAGAGCAGGGAACAGGTGGAGGTGGAGTTAGAGAGGTGGAGGTTTGCCCTGGAAAGGAGAGGAATGAAGGTTAGCCGCAGTAAGACAGAGTACATGTGTGTGAATGAGAGGAACCAGAGTGGAAGAGTGAGGTTACAGGGAGAAGAGATAAAGAAGGTGGAGGAGTTTAAGTATTTAGGGTCAACAGTACAGAGTAATGGAGAGTGTGGAAAAGAAGTGAAGAGGAGAGTGCAAGCAGGTTGGAATGGGTGGAGAAAAGTGTCAGGTGTGATGTGTGACAGAAGAGTTTCAGCACAAATGAAAGGAAAGGTGTACAAGACTGTGGTGAGACCAGCCATGTTGTTTGGACTAGAAACAGTGGGGCTGAAGAAAAGACAGGAAGCAGAGCTGGAGGTAGCAGAGATGAAGATGCTGAAGTTCTCTTTGGGAGTTACCAGGATGGATAGGATCAGGAATGACTACATCAGAGGGACAGCAGATGTTAGAGGTTTTGGAGATAAAGTCAGAGAGGCCAGACTGAGATGGTTTGGACATGTTCAGAGGAGAGACAGTGAATATATTGGTAGAAGGATGCTGAGTCTAGAGCTGCCAGGAAAGAGGTCTAGAGGAAGACCAAAGAGGAGGTTTATGGATGCAGTGAATGAAGACATGAAGGTGGCTGGTGTTAGAGTGGAGGATGCCGAAGACGGGCTTAGATGGAGGAAACTGATTCGCTGTGGCGACCCTTGAAGAGAAAAGCCGAAAGGAAAAGAAGACTTTCTGGTGCGGATTTTGAGTGGATTATAGATCATTCCTAACAATGCTGAAACCACCTTAAAGTCCCCCAATGGCCATTTTTTTATTTAAAAAAAAAAACAAAATATTCCCAGTAGTGTTTTATTAATGATTCTGAAGTTTTTAACCAAAATCCCACAACCTAAATGTAAAAAGACATTTTTCCTGTTGATGTTAAGCCTCAGCCTGCAAAATTTCCTTTGACGGGGTAGGACTTTTGGAGCTAAGCAGAGCTGCTCCTTTACAAGCAGTCACACACCCACACATACCCCCCCCTCCCCATCTAATTGTGGTGGCTCTGTGTCTCACAAGCGTACATCATCACCACTGCTACAGCAGTTTCGCTTTGAGCTGATGTCAGCTCGGACGAGGAAGTGAAAAGCTTTGTGGACCGAACTTCCATTGATTTACAGTCCTTTACAGCTGCTGTCAAATGAGCTGCTGTTCGCATTTCTGTGGTCACATCAATAAGGTCCATGGAGTCTTGCAGAGTTTTTCCAGCATTCATAGCCCTGCTACTATAAGTATTGTATGAAACTCACACAAAAAATCCAGTGATGGCTGATTTGACTGTGGAAATATAAATGGTGACTCAATGGGAAGATACCATCCTCTCTTCTCCAGTACCTGAACTAGACACGCTAGCCTGGCCAGATGAGGAGGTTTGCGCATTTGCAGAACCTCTTGTGAAGTATTAACTATTTATTAATTCAAACCGATCGTTTCTGTGACAGTTTGATTGACAGTGATTTTAATGGGGAAATACTCAGAAATGGAAAAGTGAAATGATTTCTCATTACATTTGTTCTCTTTCACATGAAAAATGCCACACATACATGTTGAAAACTCAAAAAATAGGACTTTCATCAGAGGGGGACTTTAAGCTATTCTTGGAACATAAATGTTTTTTTTTTTTTTGATCTTTTGTTACAGGTCATGTCAAAGCTCCCTTACTCCCTTGCCTGGCAGTCAGCAGGAGATCCAAGACTCATCCTCTAAATACTCCAATTTTCGCTCCTTTACAGGTAGGCAACTTCACTGTGAGGGAAAGCTTCCGTTTAAAGAGTACCCAAACAGGACAGTTGGAAGCTGACTCCACTCTCAGGCCAGATTTGCAATGCAAAAAAGGGGGCATGGCTAGAGAAGGTGTGGTCTGCATATGTGACTGATGGTAAGTTTAGCTTGAGGAAACTAAAGGATCTTTTTGTTATTGTCTCAATGAAAATAAAATAAATAAATGTAAAAAATCATAGAGTTCAGGAGACCAAAACAGGCTGCCTTCCTATCCCACAGCCGTTCTTTGTCCGTCGGTCAGCCAGTTTTCCAAAGGCCGGTTTGGCTAGCAAGCTACCTCCGCTGCTCTCTGCGTCAACATTGCATAAAAAGCTCTGCCGATCTTGGTATAGTGGGGCAACCTCTGCTGCTCTCTGCGTCAGCATCGCAGAGTGAGCGCCACCATTTTCAGCGCTCAGGGGGGTGAGCTCCAACGCTCTCGTCATTAGTTGGAGAAGCTAAAGTAGTTGATTAGCCCCGTGACCCTCTGCGTCGCGGGTAGAACTCACACAGCCTCGTGGTGAGCTTCAACTCCGAGCGTGTTGTGTTCAAAGACTGGAGCCAGGGCATGACGACGTCGAACTTCTTGGACTTACGCCAGTTGACCAATCACAAACTGTAATACCTAGATTCAACCTGTAGGGGACAGCACACAGATGGTTTTTGACTATAATTTTAGGAATTAAACAAGTTTAATATAAATTGTAAAACATTTGACAATGACCAACAGACAGCACTTTTAAAACCCCATTTATAGAGGTGAACAGCCAAAAAAAAGTCAATTTAGGGTGTAGCGTGAA
>NC_050515.1:21203472-21206280 GCF_002922805.2 Oryzias melastigma | reverse complement strand
ACACAGCCAGAGCACATTCAAACAGATCATTCTGTTATACCGTGTAGCGTAAAAAGGGGTGAATATGAAGTATTCAATCCCAAAGTTGGTTGAAAAATATAAACTTTATTAAACTGAAATTTTATAAAATTATCCTCGGGGCACCACCTTCTTAATGAAGGAAAATATTACTCATCAATGATTAGCAGCTACTTCTAATCAATAAAGTAATCAATTAATCAGTCTCTCAATTTTAGCGTGAGTGTCTTTACCCTGTGAAGGGACTTTACCACAAAGAAGAAACTAATGATATCAAACAACGACGTCCTTTTGAATATTTATTGAATAACATGAGGTTAAACAAGCAGAAATAATGGACGTAAAAGCATGAAAAGCAATCAACATATGTAGAACACAGAATATACCTTTAACTAATAACTAGAAATAGGTAAATGAGAAGAAAAGACACACAATATTGAGGTGGAAAAAGGTAAATGTGTGGATGCATTAAGTGTGTGTTGTGCATAAAAAGGTCTTGTTACTGATCTGAGAATAAGCTATCCTTAAAAGGAGGAATTCAAAACGGGGCAAAGATCTTACTCTTGCCAAAATAGTTAATCTTTGTTCTAACCACCAGCAGTTGACTGTATGAGCGAAGTTCGACTTCTCACCATGCGGTCGTTGAGATCTGGGTCTGCTCTGCCAGGAAGGGTGGTTGATCCCGTTCCTAGCTGGATGGTTCAGGCGGGCCGTGGAGCCGAGATCTGCAGCCAGGCGTAGAAGGAAAGGGAACCTGCGGTTCTGCAGGTTCTGCTTCGTTCAGTCACTTAGCTACTGGGGTGGTTGAACGATTTATCTATTCCGTTTTGTGACCAAAAAGTATAAGTCGCAAAGCTGGCAGGACGATGAAACTTATCCAATGGTCTAGAATTAAAAATCTGTTTTAAAATAAAAGCATCAAAAATTGTAAAAATGTTGGAATCAGTCTATGAAATAAACGGGAGACAAAAATGTGGGAAAGGAAGAAAGCGCGCGAAAAAACGTGATCTTAAGACTGGAAGAACTTGTGATGTTTCATGTTCTGTTCCGGTTCTGGCTTCAGGCTTGTTAGAGGCGTGTTAGGCCCGTGGCTTGAGAGCCCCCTCTGGCTTGCGCGCCAGGGTTTTGAATTTGAGAGGCAGGGCCAGAATCGCCCAATCCATGGGGATTTTAGGTGTTTTACGATTGGAGGTAATTTGCATGTCCCAAAGAACTCCGGCTATGCAAATATCAGGGGTGTAACTTTATTCTGGTCTCTGGATGTTTATTCTTAATGCCAAATTAACAACAAAATGGGTTTCTATCGAACAAAGTTTGGAAAACCCTATATGTCTGTAAGAATCCTATATGTGGCAAAATGAAACGCTTCCCAAAGTCCACATAAACACAGAAAATGAATTTTTTCAAGCTTTGATGGTTACACATGAATATTTCTTGGATTTTAACCTCAAAGTAGTTGTGAATCTTCTTCTGTTAGGAATAAAGGTTTAATTACACTCATGTAATAATAGGACATTTCTTCCTGGAGCTGTGAAGAGATGTTTTACATGTTAGATCCAATTAACAAAAGTTATGTCTTTTAAAACATGAGAAAGTTATGAAGGGTCACACAAAGGATTTCACACAAAGGACTTTGAGTGTCTGTCCAGAATGCTTGCAGACTCTCTAGGGGGTCAACCGGCTGGAACCAAAAGATCCTTTGAAGGTGGCAGGTTGAAACTAACCAGAGTCTGGAATGCGAAATAGTCAGGGTTCTGGCCCGGTTATCACGAGTCTAATGACTTAACATCCGAGTGGGAATTAGAGGTTATAGGCAACTTTATTGCTCCCCTGCTGGAAGAGGAACTCTGTTATCTTGAGAGACACTCCACATAAAAGTTGGGTGACCAAATGGTCAACACAGGTTATCACAGTTATTTCCAAGGGTGGAACGCTACAGAAATAAAGAAGTAAAATAAGAATCCATTACGACTGTCTTTGTCCTGTTGCAGCGCGGCTGTTCTGTCTGCAGACAGACAGTCTTACTCAGCGGTGTCTGCTCGCTCCACACGCCGGGGGAGAGACAGGTGCTGCAGGGGGCGGGGACTGCGGGTAACCTGCTTGGCTCTCCTGATCTGTGATTTTTTGTTTATGTTTGACGAGACAATGATAAAAAAAGTCCCCTACTTTTTCTCCTCTCGGGTTAGTGCGGGACAGTCCTTATCTTGGTCACAGAAACAGCGGCCCCGCCCCCGGCCAGACGTACGATGAGCGAGTAAGAATGGGTAGAAAGCAATATTAGTTAAAGCAGCAGCAGGAGTCACCAACTAGGCGCTTCATGGTGAAAAAAAAAGCGCAATTGATGTTTTTCTGTTATCTGTTAGATCACGGTGGTTCTAACTGCCTAAAACCAAGGAATCGGTGCTCCTTGCTGGTGCACACGCTCAGCCGACAGGCGGACGGCAGGCCCCGGGCCCGCCGCCTGCCAAGGCGGCCCGTGCGGGCTGCCGCGGACGAGGAGGTCTGCTGCTGCGGCGGGTGGGCTGGTAGGGTGCGTTTGTGCGTTCATGCACCTTTTGTCTAAAAACATAGTTGCGCTGGTTTAGCTTTTTTTCTTCTCTGCTTTTCCGCTTGAAGTGGGCAGGTCCCCATGCGCTCCACCTGCTCCATTGAGAGGTGAAAACGCGCGCGGGAGGCAGAGCAGCAGAGGGCAGCGTCTGACCAAAAAAAGAGACTTGTAGTGGTGTTATTGATCCAACAGGTGTTTCTGCTAACGGTACACACATGGAGCACGTGACTAAGGTTTTTTTT
>NC_050515.1:21202641-21203425 GCF_002922805.2 Oryzias melastigma | reverse complement strand
TTAACTTGTCCTGTCCAACAGCTGAGCCAACAGATGTGGGCTGAGAGCTTCTTGTGTTGGGCAGATTTTGAGTATTGAGTATAAACCCCTGTTGTATTTAATGCTAAACTTTATTTATATTGATTATGTTTTATTTTATTAATTTATTTTTCTTTGTCGTTGGACCGGACGGAAAAAGGGAAGAGGGTGGGGGGGAAGATAAGATGGCAACAGAGGGAAGCAACATCATAAAACAACCAGGACTAAGTGATAAACTAGAATGGGCGGGGCCTGTCTACACACACACTCTATAGTTACACACACACTTGTTGGCCAAAATAGTCTCTACATTTAAACTAAACATACTCACATATACTATACATATACTACACATGTACTCAATTCAACTGTAACAGCAGCTAACACACTCCATCATACAAACCCATTCAGATAAAGACTTTCATTCTGTCACACAAACGGTTAGTGCTAAGGTGAGCTGACACCTGTGCTCAGGTGAGTGTTTATGTTTCACTGAGGTGGATGGTGATGGAATGTACTCAGGGGGAGAGCGCCCGGCCATCCCCACGCCAAGACCCCCCGCCGGGGCAGCAGCTGCAGCCAAGATCCCCCAACACCCGCCATGGAGCCGGGGAGAGAAACTGCCCGCCGGGCAATCCCGCCGAGCACCCAGACCGGGGCACGCGGGACCGCCGCAGAGGCCCCCCACACCCAGGAGCAGGAAGGCACAGGAACACGGAGAGTGCAGGCCCCAGCCCAGCCAGAGGAGCAGCCCCCCCACCCCGCC
>NC_050515.1:21192145-21201899 GCF_002922805.2 Oryzias melastigma | reverse complement strand
TGCTCTGCCCTTCTTCATTAGCATTAGACTTTTATTAGCTTAAGAAACAAAGACAGGAACAAGACCATATTTGGGAGAGCATGTAAGAAAGGGGAGGCTACGGGGGAAGGTGAGCAACACGTGCAGGGGGGTGACTAAACAAAGGAGAAAACAGACTCAGACCAACTGCACCCCCAAACATTCTTTCCAACACTCCCTCCTGTTGGGGGTACAGATGGCCACACTTGGGTCCAACATCTAAATTACGAAACTTAAAACATCAAGCACTACACTGCTCACATAAATGAGTTAAGATATAGGCTCTCATAAACTAAGTTAAGAAAAGATGTCGGACTTGCAGAGGGGGCGAAAATCCTGTGGGCGAAATTCCCCCTTGACCCACCATTAAGTTGCGATCACACATAAGGCTGCAAACCAACACAAATGGCATTTGTTAAGGCTTTAAGCAATATGTTCATCTTCTTCAACATTGTCTTCTTCAGAGTCGGTCTGCTCTGCCAGAAGGTGGAGACTGGCAGGGTCAGGCTGACTTTTGATGGCTTTGGTGATAAGGAATTGGATTGGTGCGCGAAGATAAGGAATGAGACAGCACCCGCAGGTGGTTAGAATCACAGCAAAAACAGCAAAAGAGATAAGCACTGAGGAAATGAGGCCTTTGTAGACCCCAAAAATATTTAGCCAACTGTCCTACATGGAGGTATCTACTCTGGAATGTTCTTTCATCTTCTTGCTCAGGGTTCTGAGGCCTTCAACGGCACGAGTCAGGCTCCCATCTGCAGCTGTGTTGTTTAGATTAAAGGTACAACACTCAGCTCCAAAGAGAACACAGACTCCACCTTTCTCGGCCAGGAGCATGTCTATGGCAATGCGGTTCTGGAAGGCCATAAGGGAGGTAGCTGCTAGCTGTTCGTGGACAACCTTAAATCCAGCTTGTGTCCAGGTATTGAGTCTCTGGACATTGTAATGACCACAAAACGTTTTTGGCGTGTTTTTCATGCTTGTGTCCTCCAAGCGTGCAGTGCCAGGAGTTCAAGGGCGATCACAGTGGTCTTCATTGCTCTGGGTTTTGTGACCTGCTGAGGAGTAGAGCTAGGAGTAAGGGATCCGATGATTTCTTCAGCACCCAAGGGTTTTGATACCGGGTGACTTCCACCCTTACTTCTTCTTCAGAGGTACCAGTTTTCATTGTTTCATCAAAGCTATCTTGTGCTTTTGATTCACAAACCTGATCAGGATCACTGGTTTATCTGTATTCTTTCTCCGAGGAAGCGTATGACAAATCTCAACAGTATTCAGATCCAAGGAAATCCCTTTAGACGCAAGAAATAATCCAACCTGATTCTCCACGGTCTCGTCAGCATCTCCAACAGCTCCGTTAGCATCCATGCTAACGTTGGTAGCACCAGGCTGTGCCCGGAGATTCAGTTGAAGTCCAGTGAGAATAACATTATTCATACGTACTTATTGATCGTGATCATGCATTCTTGCAGATTATCTTGATGTTCGTAACGTGCCTTTTCCTGTCAGAAATCTTGCACGAGTTGTAGCAGCGGTGATAGCTTAACCTCAAGCTCCATCAGTGTTGTTATTTTAGCATCCATAAGAAGCAGCGGAGGTAGCTTACCCTGGATATTTTCAGCAATTTTGAGCTCTGTGAAATCGGTTTCAACATTTTTCTTCAATGCCATGTTCAACTCCCCTTGTTGCAGTAGCTGTTTTGCAGTAGCTTGGTGATTAAAGTTGCTTGCAACTTTAAAAGAGTAGTACTCATCTCTTTACATAAGATACACATCTTGATTTTAAATACTAAAACTGTTGAATTTTAAATTAATTTTTTATTGTAAATAATAGCATTTTAGCCTAATGGCGTCTTTGTCATGTGATTAATTGACTCAAAATCAATGCTGGATTATAGCATTCATCTCTTTACACCTCCTGATTTTAAATTTAGTCTTGCTTCATTATTTTTAGGATTTTTTTTTAGATGTAAATATTAGCTCATAAACAGCTTTAAACACAGTGTCTGTGTTTGTTTTGACTATCACACCTTTTATTTCGAAAAGAGGAAGTCGGTACATGCCTCAGCAGTTGTCTGTGTCTCTGTGGTTACCGGAGACACTGCACCTAAAATGTTGGAGCGCCGTTCTCAGAGTCGCACTGGACCCTGAGCAATTTTGATTTTAAAGAGGCCCTACCATGAACATTCTACTTTTTGAGATTTTAAGTACATTTTACTGCTCATTCCTCACTATAAAGAACCCCAGAACTTTATTTTGATCCGTTCATGCATATAAGAGTAATCCTCTAAAAACCTGCGTTGTCCCTCCCATACCCTCAAAAAGGACCGGGTGGAAACGTACTGACGTGAACATGATTCCAACCGCTCCCTCCGGGAAGAGTCTCCTCTGACAGCACCGACCCCAGTGAGACGTGGGTCTCCCTTAATCAAAGGACGCTACGACAACCAAATTAGTTGTTGACCACTTTAATAGTTGACGTAGTCGTGACCTGTCAACTAATTGTGGCAGTCCCAATGTGCTTTCACTAGTTGTTTACACAAAGCCCATGATACAGTGCCATTCCAGCCTTTGTCTAAACTATAGACTTCAACGGATTTCTGTAAACTGGGAAGTATTTTACTGTACTGTAAAATACTGTAAAAAGGCTTTATGGTATTTTACTGTAAGCACCAATGAATTGTGGGAATTTACTCTAAAATGCAATGGGTTGTGGGAATTTCCCTTGTCACTACTGAAAATCCTGAGAATCAGAATTCAGTAAGAAAAATGTCCACGCAAATATGGCCAATATCAAACAAGTACGTCATTATTCTTTCTTACCTACTTGAACAAAGTTTAACCTGCTGTTCCTAACAAGTGCAAAGACTGTTTATTTTAAGAGAGTTCCAAGTATTGTGGCGTCACTCATAGCTGTTAAAATTGATTTCAAAACTAAAACATAAAAAAAAAAAAATTCACCATCATTGAAATTATAGGTCAACATTAAACTGTTGACATGATGGTTCATTAAAAAGCTCTATTGCCTCACAGTAAGAGGTCCTCGGTTCAAGCACCAGTAGGAACCTTTGTTTGTTGAGTTTGTATGTTCTCTCTGTGCATCTGTTCATTTCATTCAAGTTGACTTGAATCTGTTCAGTGATTTAAATTAAAGGATTTAGATCAATGGTGTTGCATTGATCTAAGAACTCACTCGGGGTGAACATGGCCTTGGCTAAAAGTAGCTGAAAGAGCAGTTGCAGTGAATTAAGTGTTGAGGGGGAAATGGCCTTCACTCAAAACAGCTGGGGAACTTATACATGAACCTGAATTTTTTTTTAAACATATTTTCTTTACAGTAAACAAACTGGAAATGAAAATGCAGTAATGTTACAGTAAAAGGAACATTTATGGTAACTACTGGCAGCTGGATGACAGTAACTACTATGTTTCCTTTTACTGTAATCAAACTATAAAATGATATACAGTAGTGTTTCTATGTCCTGTCATTAATCTTACAGCCTTATTACTGTAAAATGAAATACAAGACACAGAAATTATACAGTAATTCTACATTTTACAGTAATAAAGCTGTAAAATGCTTCACAATAATTGATATTAGTTACTGTAAAATCTACAGCAACTATTTTAGTGTACCGTTTATTTTACTGTTTTAGAAGCACTCCAGTCATAAATTTAAATACTTGACTAACTAAAGTTAAATATGTGCTTATAAGTAACACTTTCTTTGTAAAATCACTAAAATTGTATCTGTTTAATATTTCTGTAGAGCCACAAGAAGTGGTAAAAGAGCCTTACGTGGCTCCAGGACCTCAAGTTGCTGAACCCTAAACTAGATTCTGGAAGAATCAAACTGTAAGTTTATAGAAGAAGATACTTTTATTACAGACTCAAGGTCCATTTGCCACAAAGACACAACAGATAAAGTACTTAAAAGCAATAAAAGAATGTACATATATATAATAAAAAATGTAAAAAATAAAATAAATAAAAAGAGACACTATGATAAAAGTACAAGAGCCAATAAAAACAGCACAATAGAGAGAAGCACAATAGAGATTTAACCTTTTTTTTTTTTTAAGGTATCATTCTGATGTCTAATTTAATTACCAACCTCCTGATCCTGGGCTTCGTGATCTCAGCTCAGGGGAACATATCTGGCCTTGACTCTTTGGAAGGGTTTGGGACTTCGAACATCAACATCCGCTTCAACCTGCAAGACGCCGAGCTGGGGCTATTCCGAGAACTGGACATCCAGTTCAGGCAGATGAGAGCGCCGGTGTTCTACGGAGTCGGAGCCTTAAGCCTAATCTTTGGGATCATTTCGTTGCTGCTGTATGTAATCATTAGGATAAACCCACCCAGTAAGATGCCACAGAAGTTCCTGTGGGGAGCATTTGTGTTTTATGTGGTGGGGGTGGTGGTCTATGTGGTAGCTGTTGGCCTCTACCTTCATATTGTGATAGATGTCAGCTCCTCAGATGTGTGTTATCACCTGGAGAAGCTTTATTTGCGAAATGGCTACACTTGGATAAACTGCAACTTGAACAAGAAAGACACTTTTGCAGCCGTGTTTGGCATGATGACAGCCATCCTGTACACCGCCGGAGCAGTCTTTACCTTCTGGACCATCAGAAGAGTGGGTCCCTCCATTTTGCAAAGGTAACCACTGATAGCTGGCTCTAAACATGTGTAATAAAAATCAAAACTCCTTTTTTGCTCCTATTTATTTTTAGTGTCTTTTATGCATCTTTTTTTTAACAAACATGAATTTAGCCCAGCTCAACACTGACCCACTGTGCTAACAATTCTTTCAGGAACGTAATTTAAGACATATTCCTTCTCACAGAATTTATCCAATTGTTTATTTATCAATAATATTAATTAATAATACACATTTTTAATGTAGAAGTTGTATTTAGGTTGATAAAGTGAAAACAAGGACTGCATTTATTCATAAAACAATCCTTTGTAGAGTGGAGTAGACAGATCTGGTCTTCCAGAGGAAAAACTTCAACAAGTCAACACCAGTTTGCTCTGAAAGAAACTTTTTCACTGATCCACACAGGAAAATGTTATTTTGTGCGGTATTTAAAAATGTCATACAATCTGCCAGAAGTAGAGTTGACTTTTCTCCAGAAGCAAAGCTTAGAGTTTTTAAGACTCAAAGCCGTCTCCAGGATTTTTTCATATCCTACAAAATGTCTCTCAATAAACACAAATGACATTGGACCTCACCTCAGCCCTTTAGTCACATTTACATGAGGAAACAAATCCATAAGTTTATATTAAACTTTCTTTCATTAAAAAAATGTAAGAGTTAATCAAACACTAGGGTGTTATTTTCTGTTCCTGTTATTGACCAGATTGTAGATTTATTTCCCAACTGTGCTGGAGCACCTTAATGTTATGGCTGAAACAGAAATAATGTTTCCTTTAATCTCTTCTTCCAGGTCATCTCAAACCGATCTTACCTCCCAGTCAAGGAGTTTGGGTGAGGTCCAAGACAGATCAAAGCAGAGGGTTAAAGGCAAGTTGGTTTACAGTCTCTACAAATTTAAATTTTGTGTACTTATAGTACTACTTTTCTATTGAGGTTTTATTATGAGAAATATGATTTTTTTTCTTTTTATTTGAAGGGTTGTTTTTGTTCTGTCCTGTCTTGATCAACTTTGCGCTCCTGGTCTCTGTGGTCTCACATCCGATGAACTTGTCCCGCTCGCCCCCAATGGGAAAGTTTGGCGCTTCTAACATCAACATCAGCTTCAACCTGCAAGGCACTGATCTGGAGCAAGTCCAAGAACTGGACATGCAGTTCAGGCAAATGAGGGCGCCTGCATTCTTTGGAGGCGTAGCCTTAAGCCTAATCTTTGGGGTCATTTCAGTGTTCTTTATGGTCACTTTGTGCAAATCACCTCACCTGAAGTTCCTGTGGGGAGCATTTGTCTTCCATGTGGTGGGAGCAGTGGTCTATTTTGTTGCTTTGGGCCTCTACCTTTATTTTGTGATATATGTCAACTCCACAGATGTGTGTTGTTACCTCGAGAATGTTTATTCACAAAATGGCTACACTTGGATAGATTGCAGTTTCAGTATTTCAGACATTACTGTGACGGTGTTTGTCATATTCATGGCCATTGTCTACACCGCTGGTGCAGGATTTTTCTTCTGGACCATCAGAGAGCAAAGGTAACCACTGACATTTGGCTCTGCATGAGTGATTTTCTTTTAGGCATATTCATCTCAGCACAACACTGGTCCACAGTTATAACAATTCTAGGCCGAGAAATCAGGTTTGGAGTCAAAGCCGTCCCAATGTTTTTTTTCATGTCATCCAAAATGCCTCTCCATATGGCAAACTTTTACTGCTGAACCAAACACAGTGAAAGTAAGTACAAATCACTGATCACATTCTAAACACATGGGAGATGTTTTAGGGTTCATCTGATGGCTTTTGTCAGGAGAAATATGTAGTCTATTATTAACATCATACTGTAAGAGCCTGCCTTTATTGCAAACAGATATTTGTTTTGTCTGGTTCCAAATAACATCCCATACATCCTGAGTTCACATAAAATGGTACATTTTATTCACTATTAAATTCCCAGAATAAACTTAAATGATGTAAATAGGTAACAAAAATAGTTATTTTATTCAGAAGAACAAACCACTGTGGTTTTGATTAAAGACACAAATACATCTGATGCTCTTGTTTGGCCCTCAAGGCTCTTAATGTCAAGAAGTTCTTCAATCATGTTCATGATACTGACCACTTGTCTAAAGAAATTCAGAGACTAAGTGGTATCAGATGTGTCTGTGCTTTTGTCCCAGATTAATGAAAAAAAAATCAAACTCCTCTCTTTTTGCCTCAAACTGTCTCTTAATGTTCATTAAGACATCTTTGAATTAATTCAAATAGAGTTGTTCTAAAAGCTTATTATTCTAAATTAATGGCAGTAAGCAATTAGAATTGCTTGGAAATCTTAGTTTGGCTATTATGGGTAGGCATGATTTTGATTCCAAAAAACAAACAAAGCAAAAAAACTTCCCATCAAGTTCATGAGAGTACAATGGAACTTGAAAAAAAAAAGAAAATACAATACATAAAAATATATATTTGTATTTTTTAAACAATAATTCGCTTAAGATGTTTTTATTTATTTATTTTTTAGTTAACACTACAATCTGGTGGTTTTTGTGAATATTAACAAACCATCCATCCATCCATCCATTTTCCGAACCGCTTCGTCCCTTTCGGGGTCGCGGGGTTGCCGGAGCCTAACCCGGCTACTGATGGGTGAAGGCGGGGTACACCCTGGACAGGTCGCCAGTCTGTCACAGGGCCTCAATCACACCCATTCACTCCCACATCCACACCTAGGGGCAATTTAGAGTCACCAATGAACCTATGAAGCATGTTTTTGGACGGTGGGAGGAAGCCGGAGTCCCCGGTGAAAACCCACGTATGCACGGGGAGAACATGCAAACTCCACACAGAAAGGTCCCAGCCGGGATTTGAACCGGGGCCTTCTCGCTGTGAGGCAAGAGCGCTAACCACAGCGTCACCGTGCAGCCCATTAACAAACCAACTATTAATAATATACTATTCCGGGGACTCCAGATATAAATGACCTTGGTTGATTAAACATTAAGGTGTTGTTTTCTGTTCCTGTTTTTGACCAGATAATTGTTTTTTTCCCCGACTATACTGGAACCACTTTATGTTGTAGTTGGAACAGAAATATGTGTTCCATTAATCTGTTTTTCCCGATCATCTCAAATCCACCTTACTTCCCTGTCAAGGAGTTTGCAAGTCCAGGGCACATCATCACAGGAGATCCAAGGCACATCATCACAGGAGGTCCAGAGCACATCATCACAGGAGGTTCTAGAAAGTGCCCAAGACATTTTAATCAAAGGTAAATTTTGTGTTTTCACAATAAAAGTTTTCTATTGAGGTTTAGAAAAAAACTGATCCTTTTCTTTTTTTTTTTTTTAAATTCAAGGCATTGTGCTGATCATGGCTGTCCTGCTCAACTTTTTGCTCCTGGTCACCTTGATCTTTGATCCGATGAACTTGCCCTCCTCATCTCCAATGGGAAGATTTGGCACTTCTAAAATCAACATCAGCTTCAACCTGCAAGGCACTGATCTGGAGCAAGTCCAAGAACTGGACATGCAGTTCAGGCAAATGAGGGCGCCGGCGTTCTTTGGAGGCGTAGCCTTGAGCCTGACCTTTGGGGTCATTTCACTGTACTTTGTTTTCACTGAATGCAAACCGTCTCATCAGATGTCAGAGAAGTTCCTGTGCGGAGAATTTGTCTTCCATGTGGTGGGGGCGGTGGTCTACTTTGTTGCTATGGGCCTCTACCTTTATATAGTGACAGACATCAACTCCACAGAAGTGTGTTATCACCTCGAGAAGGTTTATTTGCGAAATGACTTCACCTGGATGACCTGCTTCTTAAGTCTATCAGATTTTCTTGTGTTCAATTTCGGCCTGTACACAGCAATCATGAATGCCATAAGTGCAGTTTTTATCTTTAAGCTTAACAGAAAAGTGGCTCGCTTCCTGCAAAATAAAAAGAAGAGAGAGGACAAAAAGACGAGCCACCCATCTCCACAAACCTCATTGCCTTTGGCTGAAACCACCTCTGTGTAAAACGTGTCTAAAACTGCTTGTTTTTTTTTAGTCTAAAGTGAGGACACAGGATACCCCCATCAACAGTTTAGACAGATAAGAAGTTAATAGACACTGGAGGCACACAGAAGAAGCGTGAAAATGAAAGAACATCTAACAAAGAGAATTTGAACAGAAATATGAAACTAAACTCAAACTAAAAACAGGAATTATTTAATCAGTTTATCTATATTCTAACAAGTATCTTTGAAGGTGTCTGAAAAGTATTTTGTGAATTTCTCTTCAGAAAAAGAACAAAAAGTGCTGAGTCTATTATAAAATGTCATTGTCCTTCTGTTTGCATTGACAAAATTTTGTTATTTTTACTTGACTTTAGATTACTTGTCAGCTCAAATTAAATGTTTGGTTGATTGGTTGATGTTTGGTGATTCTTTGTGTGAATGAATCGCATTTCTTTCGGGAAAAAACTGTCTGATTTATTGCTGAAAAAACTTTGTTATAAGTGGTAATTGTAATACGAAGATATTTTTGCTCATATGTTATGTGCACGTGTGTTACGCTGCAGGTGTATCCTGTAATCAAAAATACATCTTAAATTGGGCAGGGCTTAAACATGTGATAGACTATCCAACTTCACCCAAGAGAAGTCACAGTGAGGCAAATAAGTCTTTGGACACCCCGTGGTTCTGCAAATTCTACCACTTAGAAATCATAGATGGGTCTGAAATATTCATCTTGGGTCCATGTCCACTGTGAGGGTCGTAATCAAAAATTCATTTTTAAATATATTTGTATGATACTTCTGCAAATTAGTATTTGAAGACCTGAGACATTAATTCATTCATTTTCCTGACCGCTGCTTCCCTTTCGGGGTCGCGGGGGTGCTGGAGCCTAACCTGGCTGCTGATGGGCAAAGGCGGGGTTCACCCTGGACAGGTCGCCTGTCTGTCGCAGGGTCTCAATCACACACCCATCAACTCCCACATTCACACGTAGGGGCAATTTAGAGTAGGGCTGGGCGATAAAACAATAATTATCGTTATTGCGATATTACTTTTTTTCGATAGTGAAATGAGTCTATTGCGATAAACTTTCG
>NC_050515.1:21170885-21191643 GCF_002922805.2 Oryzias melastigma | reverse complement strand
GTGGCTGTGGAGTTGAGATGAGTTTAAGGGTTTTGTTAAAATATTAACCAAAAGCTTTTGTAGAGAGTTTCGAATTAGAATAATTTGTTGTTTTATTGTGTATCAAAAATGAATTTGTTAGTTACATTTGTGCCGTTTATGCAGGTGATCTAATAATAGTAAAATAAAGTTGTTTTTAACAACTCCTGATATGACACTAAATGAAGAGATCTTATGTGTTTGATCAATCCTCCAACATGTACACATGTCAGATGACTGAGTGAAATGATGATTAAATCTATTACCAGAACTGTTTATCTTAAGTTTACATTTTATTATCTTCTACTGCACAGCAGTACCTATAGTTTATGTTCAGAAGAAATTAGAAAATAATATAAAAATAACTGCAATATATTTGTTGCTTTAGAACAATGTTTTTAAGACTTAATTTTAATTTGAAAGGAACTTGTATGTGCTCCAGTCAGATTAAAATAAATCAGAAATTCTCTACAGCCTATTGAAAACATACCACCGTTATGGTTTAACTATTGTGTGCATTATGTATATGTACAATATTTATTAGAAATATTTAAATGTTCCTCACAGTTAGTTTCAATACTACAGTTAATACAAAAAAAAATGAAAGTTTAATTTGAACTAACTAAGATTTAATGGGGGGGGCAAAGTTAAGGTGTAAAAATGTGAAGTCCTAAAGCTCTTTGCAATAAAGATTACTTTGATTATTTGATTTATATCGTTTTTAATATCGTTATCGCACAAAATAAAAAAAAATGATATCGCAATATGAAAATTCCTATATCGCCCAGCCCTAATTTAGAGTCACCAATGAACCTATGAAGCATGTTTTTGGACGGTGGGAGGAAGCCAGAGTCCCTGGTGAAAACCCACGCATGCACGGGGAGAACATGCAAACTCCACACAGAAAGGTCCCAAACCCCCCAACCGGGATTCGAATCAGGGGTTTCTTGCTGTGAGGCAAGAGCGCTAACCGCTGCGCCACCGTGCAGCCCAGACCTGAGACAATCAATGGTAATACTGAGAGGTACGGTCTAAGGGCAGGGATAACCAGTTTTATTTAGTCTGTTTACGTTAATGACTGTACAATTGAAAATATTTTTAATAACTTTTCTAATGGAAATGATCTATACATTTTTTGTGTTACCTGATTAATTTGAATGTTTTTCTTTAAAAAGAAGAAATAAAGAAATCAACATAAATTCCTATGATACTTGATCTACATTAATGACTCTTTCAATGAAAAATAATCTTTATACATACATATTTTTGTTGATGCTTGATACTTGATGTATAATGATTTTTTTCTATTGAAAAATAATCTGTATATTTTTTTTGAAAAAAGATCTACATATGCATTGAAAAGTCGTGGAATATGTACGCGTTTTACTGAGAGTGTGTTGTGTAAATTATATCCTCACACTCCCTTTCAGGATATCTCCTAATTTTTAGTTATCTTGTGTTTGACATGTCTTTATGGATGTAAACTTCTGATTGATTGTATTGCACAGTAATTTACTTTTTTCTTCTTGGTTGCTTGAAATAAACCATTTCTAATTTAATCTTTTGTTTAACAATGAGCTATTTATATTTTATGACCGACCTGTTTCTCTAAAATTACCGGCATGAACCCTAATAAGGCAATTGTTTGTGATATTTGGCTATATTAATAAAATTGAATTAATGTGGTACAGCCTTTGTTTGATATTACACAGGTCAAGTGTTCCCTGTAGTTTTTCACAAGGTTTGCAGACACTGCAGGAGAGATTTTTTTAAATAAACTTTATTTAACCAGGTGATAATCCATTGAGAACAATATTTATTTTACAAGGGTGACTTGTCACCATTACATATCACCAAACAGAATAGTTGAAAACAAAACAATTACATTGGGATTACTACAATGAACATTTTTTTAAGTAAAAATAAAGTTCAGCTAAAGTAACTTGGTTCTATGAAATGTAATATATGTTAAACAGTCAGACATCGGATGCAAATGATGCAAGGTGCAATAGTTAACAGTAACACACAAAAAAAAAGAACTGACGGGTGGAATCTGCTACCCAAAGAGGAATGAAAAAAAAGCCAATGAAATAAGTTTTGTCAATTTCAGTTCAGACTGGACAGTATTCCATGCAGACTGCAGAAAAACAGAAGACTTGTTTCCCCAATCTTAGTCCAAACACACAAAACATGCAAATGAACAACAGAGCACATAATGACTGGAGGTTCTTTGAAAAACAGAAGTATAAAGGAACTAAACCAAGCATCACCTAGAAAACAAAAAAAAAAAGAAAAAAAAAAAGTCATTGAATGTTTATACCTTTACATGCTCAGAGAGGGCCACTCAAACTTGGCATACTGTTCATAATGATGAATAGAATGACAATAACCAGATACAAACCTGTCACAAATGGGCAGACATCTGGTTCCACTTGCAGCAGGTTTGCACAACTAAAGGCACAGCTAAAAGTCTAGCTCAAACAGGCACAGGTCAATCACAGGCATGGGATTATCCAAGAAAAGAGTAGAGTTGTCAGTGTCCAGGCAAGGGTCAGGGCAGGCAATCAGAGAATAAGCAAGGTCAGAAACAGAAGACCAGATCCTGCCAGAAACACTCTAGTGCAGACAGGGTGGTACGAAGCAATACTTTGCATAGAGCGAGGCTCTGTGTGCTGCTTAAAGAACAGGTGGGTGATTGTCTGATTGGAGTCAGGTGAGTAGCATCTAGGTACAGTACTGTGCACTGAGGTTGCTGGGAGATGTAGTGAGTTTAGTACTCTGGAGATGAAACCCACCAGTGACCAGAGGGGGAGACAGAGCACTGGCCCCCAACAGAACCTCAATGCACAGTAATGCACAGCATTCAATGATTTTAAGACAGATGGACAAGGCACTCGTGAAGATCTCAATTAGAGGTAAAAATGTATATAAAAAGCACAACATAATACTTTTTACAATCAAGTGTAATTGACAATTCACTGGAGTTGAGCAAAAATACCATCCACAACACGAGTCGGAATGCCATCGTTACTGTCCTGGAAATCAATTGGTTGAAAAGTCAGATGGATATAAATTGACTGGGATATTTGAAAAGTTGGACAAGAAGATGGGCTTACTTAAAAAGAGTAGCCACTCCAGCCACACTTTCAAAATGCACCCTAGTGTCTGCTGTAGCCACAAGATCCAGCCACATGTGGCTAACTAGTCAGCTACTAATGGGCTAGTCAAGGTCCAGCAGTTTAACATTTGCCAGCTACCAGCTAGGGTGCTTATTCTCAGCACACCTCTCCAGCAAAAGTCAGCAGAATCCCCAGCTGGTCCAGGTGAAGCAACGCAGCACGAAATCCCAATAGCTCACCGGTAGGAGGCAGCAGCTATGATGGATCCTTCCTGGGGACAGGATAGCTCTCCATTGCATAATAGTCCAGCATCCTTCTTTAATTCAGCCCAAAATACAGGCTCACAGGAGAAGCAGGTAAAGGGTGTGACAAAGAGGCTGAGACATTTGGATCCATATTCAATAAGGTTTAATGAAGACATAGAGCAGGTAAAACATAAACCAGGGCGTGGTCAGGAAACAGGCCAGGGTCAGAGCAAGGAGCAAAGCTGGAGGCAAATAAAAAGGCAGAGGTCAAACACAGAGAGGCAAAAGAGACTAAAACCTTAGACTGACTTTACATGAGTAACAAATCACGAATTCGCATGGAGCAGACTGGAGAGCAGGGTTAAATACAGTTTGGTGATTAACTTGAATGGAAACAGCTGGTGAAGGCAGGAGTGGCAGGCAGATGCATTATAGGACATTGAATGAGGAAGGGAACAGATGCAGTCAGTACTCTGGTGAGGGTTCCCTCTGGTGGTCGGAGGAGGTCATGACTGGTTGAGCCCTGACAGAGGGGAACCATGATGGAAGAATTAACGGGCAACATTAGGAGGCAGGCCGGAAATGGATACAGATTTGGGTATAGTAACTAGTCCCAACTTCACAGTAAGTAAAAATTCCCAACAATACCTGTTGTCAGGTGAACCGCATTACAAGGGTCTCCAGAAAGTTGAAGGTACCTTGTAACAGTGCACAATGTATCATTCATAGAGTCACCAAGGAGGCTGAGCCCATTTGTCACAAAGTCATCCACCTCTAAAAGACTTCAAAGGACCCCAAAGCACAATCATTTGGTTGGTGTTGTGTGTTCTGTGGCAACCCTGAATACTGAGACCCATTTCCAAGAATACCACTTCACTGACCTTCCAAGAGATCTTGGTTCAACCTGCCACTTGAATAAGCCCAGGAGATTCAACCACTCCTCCACACAGATCTTATCTAGATTGAGGTTTCTGGACCGTCACAGAGGAAAAAAAGAGTTTGAGTTCTCTCCAATGATTTTTTATTGGTTTGAGGTCTGGAGACTGGCAAGGCCACACCAGAACCTTAATACGCCTCTTACTGAGCAACTCTGCAGTTGTTCTACCTGTGTGCTTCTGGTCATTGTCATTTTTGGTTTCAAGTAGATACTAAATTAAGGTCATTTTTGAGCTGAAGTGGTTTGATCCATATTTACATCTGTAGGGGTCAAGGGGTTAAACTTTTTACAATCATTTTGCTCAGGAATTAGACAAATGCCAACAAACCCAATATGTATTCAAAGCATTACATTTTTTCTTTAAAACAAATATAGCCACAATAAAGAGGCAAATGTGGCCAGGAGTCTCTGGTTGTAGACCCCTGATCTAGACTCTGGCTATGTTCATCCACTGATCCTGAGCCTAAGAACAGGATAACTTTCATTACTGTCAGACTTATTTATTATTTGATACAATATGGTTCAATAATTCTCTTTATTGATATGATAATTAAATAAAAATAGTTTTGCCCTGAAATTTGAGTTAAATGTTTACTCTGACATTAAAAATCAGAAAGCATTTAACTAGTCCTGCCTCCTTTTAATATTAGAGATGCTTAATGATCAATTTCAGCATCTTTGGTATAAAAAATATAAATATAGATGCCTCTGTGTAGATTTGCATTGGAATAGTTAACAGCCAGTTAATAGGCAAAAACCCGGAGACTTTTTTCTCCTCGGGGAGCTTGAATAAAGAGAGGACACAAACAACATGATGCAGACATGTTGGTATTTATGCTGAAAGGCCAACACCCCCTGAAAACAGAGGCTTCTTTGCTCTCGGGAGACAAAGCGGCGGATTGACATCAGCTGTGAGAGGCTGCTCTGCGTCAGTGACGCTCCAGCTGTGTCCGCGCGCGGGACCTGCTCACCTGCAGCTCCTTCTTCCGCCTCCTCCGCGAGGTGCGGTGGGTGGAGTCGTTCAGGAGCCCAAACAAAACTGAGGCTTCAGTCGCTGAGAGTACTGGACGTTTTAGTCGGACTTTGGACCGGTTTCATCGACCTTAAGGTTAGTTTGTCTTTGAAAACGAGAGAAAAACGAGGCTAATATGTTTTTATTTTCCCTAAAATGAGAGGAACGGCACGGTAGTTCGAGAAATTTCGTTTTTATTTTTTATACTTCACCTGCGGTACAGTTTCGAGGACGTTTTTATTACTGAAAAACGTATTGGACTTTTAGCTTCTTTTTTGGTATTATGTTAAAGTATGGTTGACGAGCCTGCATTCGTGTTATTACGTTTTCTTCGTGAAAACCTAAGTGTCATCAAAGGGAAAACGCATTCGTACACTTTCTGGCTTTAAAAACAACAGAGAACAGTTCTTTCCCCCTTGTTTTTGGTGCTCAAACCCAGTTTCTGTGCTAGTTTCGTTCAACAGGTATGAGTCATCCGTCCCGTCCGAACCGGGAATACCGGGACCGAGACAGAGACAGAGGAGACCGGGACCGGGAGAGAGGAGACAGGGACAGAGACAGAGGAGACCGGGACCGGGACAGAAGAGACCGGGACCGGTCGGAGGCTTCATCGCAGGACAACAGGTTTGTTTGCACCCCAACTACTATTCAATATACAGTATATGTAAAAAAAAAAAAAAAATGTAAAAACCACACAAGACTTGAGATAAAACCTTACCAATTTTAACTTGACTGTTTCATTACATTAAATATCAAAGTAAGACCATTTTAGTCAAACAACTGTAAAGCACAATGGTGGTAGTGTGATGGTCTGGAAAGTTGTCCCCAACTTGTCATACGATATTTTTGTGGAATGGTCTGTATGAAGCTAAAGTGGGCGTCATTTTTTTGTGATTTGTTTTATTTCATTTTAAAAAGCTTTAAGGGAAAAATTTACCTTGCTATGCAAAATATCTGCAGTTGGTTCAAACTTTATCACACTATATTTCATGTTTGAACCATTAAAGTCAATCAATTTATTTGTAGGGCAAACACAGTGCCGAGCATAAGGTCATATATAAAAAAATCACTGAAAACTAAAATACAATACCAATAAAACAATAACAGCTAATAAGCTTGCCCACTGGATCTGCTCGCCGGTGTCCTGGGAACTGTTAAAAGTATTTGATCTTCAGATTTCAGGACCCCACACAGACGATAAAAATGTTGAAGTTCAGACAGATAATGGGGTGCCAGACCATTCAAACATTTAAAAACCAGAGGTAAAATCTTAAAAACAATTCTAAAAGAGACGGGCATCCAGTGAAGAGAGCATAATACGCACTCTCTGGTCCACCTCAACAAGAGCCCAGCTGAATTTTTACCAGCTGGAGATAGCGGAGCAGAGACTGGTCAATGCCACTGAACAGAGCGATACAGTAGTCCAGTCTGGAAACGATCAAAGCATGGTTCACTGGTTCCAGTCCGTGACATGGCCAAAAAACAAACAAAACAAAAAAACAGACTGGACTGCTGCACTGACTTTTCAAATTTGAAATGGTTTTAAAGTTCACCCCAAGATTCCTAATGAAGTTTGAAGGGTCCAGGGCAGCAACCTAAAACCAGGTCACTTTTTCTGATCACAAAGGCTTCTGTCTTGTTTTCGTTTAGACTGAGGAAGTTCAGTTCCACCCAAGATTTTTATGTCTGCCAAGCACTTTTGCAGATCGTCAAGTCACTCATATCCACCAGATTTTAAGGGAAGGTAGACGTGAACATGATCTGCAAAGCAGTGGAATGACGCACCGTATTTCCTAAAAATGGACCTCAGTGGCAGCAGGTAAAATGAGAATAAAAGATGGTCTAACACTGAGCCCTGGGGTACACCGTGTTTCAGTGGAACCTTTGACAAAGAAAACTGACCAAGTAGGACAGAGAAACTCCTGCCACATAAATAGGACCTGAACCCATTGAGATTTGTGTCCTTTACGCCTACAGACTGCTCCATTCGAGATAATAAAACACTGAGATCCACTGTGTCGAAAAGAGTTGTGAGATCCTTCATTGATTCATTCATCTTCTTGTCCTCTTTGTCCTTTTCGGGGTTGTGTGGGTGCCGGAGCCTAACTCGGCTGCTGATGGGCAAGGCAGGGTTTACTCTGAACAGGTCGCCAGTCTGTCGCAGTGAGATCAAGAAGAAGTAATGCAGAATCAATGGCTAAAAGGAAGTCATTGCAGATCCTGAGGAGAACAGTTTCAGTTCTGTGAAAGGATTTAAACTAGACTGAAACTTCTCCAAAATATTATGACTTTCTAGATGGTCCTGTAATTGAAGATAAACCACCTTCTCTAAAATTTCAGAAAGAAAAGACAACTTGGAAATGTACCTAAAGTTTGTAAGAACATGAGGATTCAAGTTGGTCTTTTTTAAAAGGGGTTGTGGTACTGTGTGTTTGAAAGCAGGTGGCATACACTCCAAGACAAGAGAAATGTTAAGAGGACCAACTATTCAGGGGCCTACAGCATGGGAGACCTATTTCTGGAGTCTGGGGGGAATACAGTCACCTGGGTAATATGAAGGCCTCAGCTGCTGAACTATCTCAGAAATCTGAGAGAGAGTGAGAAGCTCAAAATGATCTAAAATAGCAGATGATGCAGTTAAAACAGAGGGGTCAGGGGTAAAAGGAGAGGGTAAAAACCTGACAACACTGACTTTTTTAAAATACAAAAATGTTCATAAAGTAAAGCAGGAGTCATGTAGGAGAAACTACAAAGGCTTAAGAGACTTTAAAGACTTAAATAAGATTCTTGGGCTTGCTGATGTTCTCAGATGCAACATTTTTCTTTTAATTCTCTCTGTGCGATGGCAAGAGCGTCAGTGCGCAAGTGTTCATTGATCCTATGGTCCAATGTGATATAGATTTTCCCTTAATTTATTACTGTCAAAGTGGAGCTAAAAGATAACACACTAACTTCAACCTCATCTTATTTTAAGTTGTGACTTATACCAAAAAAAGTCACTAAAACTGTTTTTTCTTTTAAATATAATTGTAATCTTGAATCCACAGTTTGAACAACTTTAATAGCAGCATCCTCGTAACATTAGAAAGCTGGTTGCTAAATATTATGCATTATTGTTAAGGTTAATGGGATCAACTGTCACAATAAATCCATATTTGAAGTAAAGATTTTGGTTTTTGTCTGTTAAATGCAGATTTATTTTTTTCTTTGAAGTCAAATGCTTTCTTCTGCTTCTGAACTGGCTCTTTTCTGCCAAAAGAAACTTTACAAATACATTAGTTTTTTTGTTTACTCTGTTGCGTGGAGATTTCAATTTAGCGGTCAGCACAGCTGCTTTAACCCTTTTGCTCTCCTTGGCTTGTTTACATTAAAAGTGGGGTCATCTGGACCCAACAAGACAGTGCGCTGACATTTTTTTTTTTTCAACGATTGTTGATCTTCACTGGTGTCCAATGATAGACATGAAGTCTTGTCCACCTTTGTCATGGAAAGGCTAACACCTCAATGTAAGGGTGAGGTCATCTGGACCCCATAAGAGCACGAGCGTTAAGAAAGAAGCAGATATATTTTTGATCCATGACCACTCGACTTGACGCAAGAATGTTGTGGGGAGAATCCAGTAGTTTTCTAAAGTGAAACTTCTTTCAGAATTAGATTATAAATAAAATGGAAAATATATATGTTTTTATTTTTTTCTTCTCTCTGTGGCCCAATAACAACTGCCCCTTGGTCCAGTGCTGGTTTGTGGCCCGGGGATTAGGGATCACTGCTCTATACTGAACCACAGACTCCGCTCACACATCGTAGTGAATACTCTTTGAAATTCTTATTTCAAAGCATTGTATTGAAAATGCTTTCATGCATTTTTGTTAGGTTTTATGGGCTTGTCAGAGTGTAACACAGGGTCACAGTTGGAATTTTCCCCCTTTATAATACATTACTATCATCTATTACCTAATTTTGGTTACTGGGTTTATTTTTGGCCCTGAATTTAAATCAGTTAGACCATTTGAAACGTTTAACAAACATGCAAACAAGACATCATGAAAAACAAAAGCCAGTTTTCACATCCCCGCATTTATAAATGTTGTTAAAATACCACAAAAGCCTCGTTTCCACTGAGCGGTCCCGTACGGTATTTTGAGCGTTTCCATTATAAAATTGACCCATTAAACTGGACCGAAAATGGAATGGACCAGTTAGCGCAGAGTTTTTGTTGAAACCCAGTGATTGGCAGAAGGTCATCACGACAAAAGAATGTGCCAAGAAAGCAGCTTTATTACTCTTCACCGCCCGCAATCTTCTCTCAAACAACATTAAATGTTTTGTGTATACACGAAGTACCAAAACCAAGTGGAGTAAAATGATCTGCTGGATGACCTCCATTATTTATGTTAGCCTTGCTCTTGCTGTAGTCGCACTAGTATGACATAAAGCTAAGTGGAAACGTGCACCTGAATTGAATTGCCTGGACCAGTCTGAACCGGTCCGACCATCAGTGGAAACGAGACTTTGGACAGAAGTGTGCTCCCATCATTGGAGCTTCAGCTTCAGAGAGCTTTACTTAAAGTTTAAATAAAATCTGTTTTTGATGCAATTGGTGGGTTTGGTAAATCATTTATTTGAGAACGGTCACTTCCTGCTGATTATAGATAATGTGTGATATAATATTTCAAATACTGGAGAGAAAGGTCAGTGAGATCTTTATTTCTGTATTTGTATGTATGGAGCTCTATCTATGTACTTATCTATGATATGGCCCAAAAATTAAATACATTTTGTCAATGGAATCATTTAAATGCTTCAGCAAAAAATTTAACTATTGGCCACAAAATATTTTACACGTGATTCATATTGGTTTATTTGGACTGTTGTGTAAGAAAAACAATATAGAGTAAAGATACATGACAAATAAAGATATTATGATTGAGTTTTATTTTTGTCTAAACTGTAAATGCATATTGAAGAGCATATTAAAAGCCAGAGTACTTTACCTACAAAGGTTCACTTGATTTATTTACCCAGCTGTCTGGGGACGGTGTTATAACATTATTGCATTTCATGGCCACAAATTTGTGTTTTGTTTGCACAACTTTACTATTTTGTGACCACAATTATTTTCTTCGTATGACCTTACTATTTTTGTGCCACAAATTAAGGTTTTGTTTGAATAATTTAAATGTAATGTGGCCACAAATCAGTATTTTGTTTGTAGAAATGTAACTATTTCGTGGCAACAAATTATTTCTGTCAGCTATTTCTTGGCCTCAAATCAGTATTTTGTTTGTGGGGCTGAACTTCTTGTGGCCACAAATTAATATTTTTTTCAGTACAACTTAACTATTTCTTGATGACAAATTAGCGTTAGGATTTTTTCAATATTTTGCTGAAATGAAGCTTAGATATTGGATAAACAACAGGGTATAAAGACAGATCCCTGTGGGACACCTTTTTATTGTGAAAAATGTTGAAATGGTTCTTAAGAGTACATTTACCCCTGGTAGTGCATATTAAAACTCCAGGGGCTACTTAATGAGCACTGTATTAGTGTCAATTCACAAATGTATTTGTTATTCTAAAAGTTTTTGTTTATTAGATGTTTTATATCTTTTAGAATTCTTCTGACAAATATGTGAGGTATACTGAGGAGTTTAAGAAGTCTAAAAAAATGAGTTATCTTTTTATGTAACTGTCAAAACTGTCTTTTTTTATTTGGCATATTATTATAATGATTAAAACAAAAACATTTTAATATAATTTTATTGTTTTTAAAGTTTAATGCTGTAAAACCTGTTGTTAAACCTAACAGGTTCTCAGAATTAAAAGTTAAAAAAAAAAATCCCTGCCTTCTGCTTATTACTGTTGTTGTACTGTACCTGACAAAAATGTTTTCATTGCAACACAGAGTAGATAAGATTAAAAACAAGTGTTGTGGTTGCATCATTGACTTGAAAAAACAATTTGACCTCAATTCATTTTCAGTGACTAACTTGTTTGTTCATTTATTTTATGCTTTTTCTTGTTTTCCTATGATCAAAACATCGGATCGTTTCTAACTGTGCTGAAGCCACCTCATGTTCGGAGTAAAATTAACATTTTCTTTTATTTGTTGTTCCAGGTCATCTCAGCCCCCATATTACCCATCAGACAGCAACCCCCGTCCCAGGAGTTTGCGGGAGGTCCGGCACACGGTGCACCAGAGTTCCTCCAAATGCTCCAACATTTGTTCCAGGAGAGGTAGGCAGCTTCACCCAGAGAGAAACACGAACGCTTCAGTGACAGAGAGAAACTCTCGTTCTCAGAATTCATTCATTCTTTGCTCTACCAAAACTGGACTGACCGGTTTGAGCAGAATATGAGGAAGTGGAGAACGAGCCTGAAACACAACAGCTGGTTTCTGGAAGAATTAAAACGATAGTTTAGAAGGAGAGCTATAGAGATGGGAACTTTGTGTTTCTACTGTGAAACTTTTTCATTGACGTTACAAAAAAAAAAAAAAACCTGATGTGTTTTTTTTTTTTTTTTTTTTTAACAAAGGTATCGTGCTGATCTGCGCCGTCCTGACCAACGCCCTGGTCCTGATCTGCGTGGTCTCGGCTCAGATGGTCATGTCCGGCATGTCCTCAATGGGAGGCTTCAGCAGCTTCGACATCAACACCAACTTCAACCTGCAGGGCACTGAGCTGCAGCAGGTGCGAGAACTGGACATGCAGTTCAGCCAGATGAGGGCGCCAGGCATCTACGGGGGCGTGGCCTTTAGCCTGACCTTCGGGGTCATTTCACTGCTGTTTGTGGTCGCTGGAAGCAAACCGCCTCATCTGATGTCACAGAAGTTACTGAGGGGAGCGTTTGTGTTCCAGGCACTGGGGGCGGTGCTCTATGTGGTCGCTGTGGGGCTCTACCTTCATTTTGTGATAGACGTCAACTCCACGGATGTGTGTAAGAGGCGCGAGAGGATTTATGCGCGAAATGGCTACACCTGGATGAACTGCAACGTGGGCGGGGCAGACGCTGCTGTGGCTCTGTTTGGCCTGATCACAGCCATCCTGTACACCGCCGGCGCGGTTTTTACCTTCCAGACCATCAGAAGAGTGTCTCATTTCTTTAGGGATAGAAAAAAGAGAGAGGAGGAAAAACGGAAGGGTCGTTCCCACACACAAGACTCACCACTGAGGGCTGGCACCACCCATGTGTGAGAGGAGGCAACAACTGTGACACTCCCATCAACTCTGGATCACAGATCAGAAGCTTAGACTGTGGAGTTTCAGAGAAGCAACATGAAAATGATGTCAAACAGAACATCCAGCATTTGAACAGAAATATGAAACTGAACTCAAACTGAAACCATGAATTATCTTCTTAAGCCTTTTCTAACAAGTTTTTTTAAACATGTCTAGATTTTTTTCTGTAAAAACATGACAAAAAGATCAACAGCTATGGATGAAATTATTTTGTCATTTTTGTTTGCATGTACATAGTGTTGTTATTTTTACTTGACTCATCAGCTCAAATTAAATGTTTATTGTTTGATGATTCTTACTGTAAATAGATGAGTTGCATTTTCCTGATAGAGTTTGACTTATTGCTGAAAAGTTAACATTTTTAACAAAATGCAAACATGAGGACATGAATGCCCAAAGTATCTGTAACCATGCCAACACGGGAATGCCAAAAAGACCTTTATAAACTTATAACCACACACACATATATGTATAATGCAAAACTTTGGGGTCCATTAGAAATGTTTATATTTTTGAGAGAAAGTCAATTTTTCTAAACAAATCTAACTTTAAACTATTCAGAATTACACTATGCAATATTAATGCGTTAAAAAGAATGACTGTTCTAGCAGCTAATGTCTGGTTTTTGGTGCATTATCTACGTAGGTGACTGGAGGCCCGTTTCCTTCCAGCAACTCTCCAGTGTTCTAATGGTATGTGTTTGCTCATTGTTTCAGAAGGCTGACAGATGATTAGAAAACTTTTGTGCAATCATGTTGGCACAACTGAAAAAGGATTAGCTGGTTAGAGAAGATACAAGACTGACATTCCTTTGAGCTGGTCGAGTGTCTGGAGCATCACATTTGTGAGGTTGATGAAACGCTCATAATGTCCAGAAAAAGAGAACTTTCATGTGAAACTCGACAGTCAGTTGTTCTTAGAAATAAAAACTATGCCTTGCAAGAAATTTCCAAGAAACGGAAGATTTCCTTCAACGGTGTGTACCATTGTCTTTAGAGAACAGCACAAACAGGCTCTAACCAGAGAAGAAAAAGAAGTAGGAGACTCCGCTGCATAACTGAGCTGGAAGATAATTACATTGGAGTCTACAGTTTGAGAAATAGACGACTCACAGATCCTCAGCTGGCAGTTTTATTAAATAATACCCCCCAAACTTCAGTGTCAACAACATCTACAGTGAAAAGACGACTTCAGGATGCTGGAATCACAGCAGAGTGGCAAAGAAAAAGCCTTATCTGAGACTGAATAATGTGGGCCAAAGAACACGAACATCAGAGATGGGAAGGTTGGAAAAACGTGTTATGGATGGACGATTGAAGTTTGAGGTGTTTGGAGCACAGGAGAACATCGTGAGATGCAGGACAACTGAAACGATGCCGGAACAGTGACTGACATCTTTCAAGCAAGGTGGGGGCATCGTGAACATCTCTGTACCCCATCGAGCTGTTGTGGGAGCAGCTCGACCGTATGGAACAATAGAAATGCACATCCAGCCAATCCAACGTGTGGGAGGGGCTTCTAGAGTGCAGGAAAGTTTCTTAAACTAACAGCTAGAACACCAAATGTTTGCACTGCTGGAATTGCTGCAAACGGAGGATTATTTGACAAAACCAAAGTTTGAAGGGAAAAAAAAGTATAATTTCAAATATATATGATATGTGACCGCAGGAACCTGCTCACCTGCAGCTCCGTCTTCCCCCTCCTTCAGGTGAGGTGGGCGGAGTTATTCAGACAGAGTTTGTGATTGTAGAGAAAGGACGTTTTTATGGACTTTGGACTATTTTCATCGACCTAAAGGTTAGTTTGGATTTGACAACAAAAGTTAAACTTTTTTTTTTTTTTTGAAAACAGTCCAGTGAACAGTATGGTTTAAGAAACGTATAGACAGCTACCTGCTTCAGCACGGTTTTGAGCACATTTTCATTAGTAAAATACCTACAGGTTAGTTGTTTAATGATAATTTATTGTCATAAAACAAATGTTTAGTGTATTTAATGTTCTGTATTTGTGGCAAAGGCACAATTCGTGGTTTTTGACACTTTTCTGCCTTTAACAACAACCAAAAGATCTTATTTAATCTACTTTTCTTTAACATTTCGTATTATCAGTGCTCAAACTTGGTGTCACTTTCGTTTAGTAGGGATGAGTCAGCCGTCTGGTTCAAATGAGGAGAACCCGGACACTGATGGAGGCCAGCAGGGGGAGACAAACGCCCTCACCGGGGGGACGGCGTCTCCATCACAGGACAGGTTTGTTTGGACCAGAACTGCAAAACCTGCACAGCTACGGCTTTCTCACGTTCAGACAAGCTCAAACTCGCCAAATATTTTCTACACACCTAACTTCCCCTTTAGAGACCACAAATATTTTTAAAGGCATAAATGACCTTCTTTAACATTGGCATAAAGACATACAAACTACTAGAATAGAGCTGCATATCAAGAAAACTTGAATTGTGTGTTATTAGTAATCAATATTGATGATATGATCTGTAGAACAGCCAAACAAAGACCATCTAATACATCGTTTCCAATTCACTACAACCATTTTCTTTTAGTAAAAGTAAACATAATGTTGTGCTATACAGTACAATGGAAAGAAGACAGGTAAGAACTAGCATGTTGGGAAGCCAATCATCAAAATTAAACCATCTTTAAAAAAAAAAAACAGAAAAATATGATGATTCATTTCCAATTTCTGGTGCAGGCTACTCTAGACTGTAGAGACAAAAGAGGAACTCTTAAAGATCTGCATCCTGATACATTGAATGTTGAAAAAAGCATTTTAATCAAACAAAATACAAACATGGTGGCGGTAGTGTGATGATCTGAAGAACTTTTGCTGCTTCATGATTCGGTCAATTCTCGACAGTCCATTGAAACATAAATTCTGCTTTCTGCTGTAAAAACGTTCTGCTTTGAAGCTGATTTAAAACACAGCAGAACGTCGAAATTGGAACAATTTGGACTTTAATCTGGTTGAGATGCTGTGACGCGACCTTAACCCTAGAACGCTTTCGCTAAAAAAAAAAAGTTACACCATTAAATTTGCCAGGAATTTTTTACTCAATCTAATGTACCCAATCAGAAGTATTTGTCATGAAAAATGTCATAAAAATAGATCAAAATATGACAACACATGATAAAATTGAGTAATTTTCTTTCATTTTCAACTGTGGTTTATGTAGCAAAATGGAAAAAAAACATAGGAATCTTAAAAATATACTTGAAAATAACTGAGAAATTAGGAATTTGAGAAGAAAAAATTGTGAGACTTTACCCGAGAACCCATGACACTCAGAAAAATGCAACATATTGAAGATCATGTAAATATTTTTGCTCAGTTCTCTACGGTTAAAATTATGTTTCTATTGTGGCATTTTTCTCATGATGGAGGAAAGATATTTTTTAGATAAAAATAACTGCATTTCTGATGATTGATTTATTAAAATCGTGTCAAAAATAAAAACAGTACACACATTTTGATGACACGTTTTTTCCTTTTTTCAGTGATCTTGCCTAACTGCTGCTCCCACTTTAAACCAAGGTTGGAACAGAACTCATGTTTCTTTTCATCTGTTTTCCCAGATCACCTGGACCCCGTCATTCCCTCCGTTTCAGGATTCTGCGGTTCATGTACAAATGTATGGACATTTTAACCAGGAGAGGTAAGCTGTCTCCTCGTACCCTTTCCCCCATCAGTGTCAGATAAACTCTCAGTGTTCATTCATCCTTTGCTCCACCAGAACTGGACTAACCGGTTTAGTTCGTCTCCAAGTCTGATCAGAGTATGTGGAAGTGAAGGACGATTAAACAACTTCTAGATCCTGGAATAACCAAACCCAATGTTTTCTTTTACAGGTATCGTGCTGATCTGTACTGTCCTGACCAACGCTCTGGTCCTGGTCTGCGTGGTCTCAGCTCAGTCTGGCATCATTGACAACAACCTGAACCTGCAGGGCACCGACCTGGAGCTGGTGAAGGATCTGAACCTGGAGTTCAGCCAGAAGAAGATTCCGGGCGCCTACGGGGGCGGGGCCTTTAGCCTGATCTTTGGGGTCGCTTCCCTGGTGTTTGCGGTCGCTGGGAGCAAACCCCCCCTGCAGATGCCACAGATGTGGATGAAGGCGGCGTTTGTGTTCCAGGTGGTGGGGGCGGTGCTCTACGTTATAGCTGTGGGCGTCTACCTTCATTTCGTGATCGACGTCAACTCCACGGATGAGTGTAAGCAGCGCGAGAGGATCTATTCACGAAACGGCTACACCTGGATAAACTGTGAAGTGGGCGGGGCAGACACAGCTGCTGCTGTGTTTGGCCTGATGACAGCCATCCTGTACACCGCCGGCGCGGTTTTTACCATCCAGACCTTTAAAAGAGTGTCTCGTTTTGTGCGGGAAAGAGATGCAGAGGCAAAGAAACAGAGGAGCCAACGAGGTCCCCAATGAGGGCTGGAGTCTGTTTTTATTCATGAAAAGGTCTTGTCATTTTTATTATTATGTACATAGTTTTTTTACTTTTTATTATCAGCTGAAGTTAAATGATTGTTTGATCTTTTTTTTTCTTTTTACAGTTGATGAATAAATTGCATTTCCTTGTTTAAAAAAAGGTTTGATTTATTGTCGTTAGTTGTATATTTTCAAAATAAAATGCAAACATGAGCCCATGAATGCCGTAAGTATTTGTAACTGCTGCAGATTTGTCAGCTGAACATCCATGATGATGATCTCCTGGTCCACCACATCCCAAAGGGGATCGATTTTCCAATATTCTGTTGTCTAATTAGTGAATCTGAATTTTAGCCTCTGTGTCCAGTTCTCAGCTGACAGGAATGTCATCCGGTGTGTTCTTCTGCTGCTGCAGCCCATCTGCCCTAAGGTTGGACGTGTTGTGTTCAGAGATGTTCTTCTGCAGACCTCAGCTGTAATGGTGCTTTTTTGAGTTACTGAGTTGCTTTTCTATCAGCTGCATCTGGTCTGGTCATTCTCCTCTGACCTCTGGCATCAACAAGACATTTCTGTCCAGATCTCAGCTCACTGGATATTTTCTCTTATGAGACCATTCTCCGTAAACCCTAGAGATGGCTGTGGGTGAAAATCCCAGTAGATCAGCAATTTATGAAATATTCTGACACCAACTACACATTCAAAGTCCCTTAAATCACTTTTCTTCCTCATTCTGATGCTGTTTGAACCATGTCTACACGCCTAAATGCTGCCATGTGATTGGCTGATTAGAAATTTGCATTAACAAGAATTAGGGCAGGTGTGTCTAATAGTGTTAAGTGTCATTTTGCATTTTTGAGTACTTAAATAGCTGAAGATGATTTTTTATTAATTTTTTTTGGAAACAACTCCTCAAAAAAAGCTCAATATAAAAAAAGTAGAATTAAAGTTGTATAACTGAAACTAGCTTTAATATAGAAAAGAATTTGAATTACTTGGAAAATGTTAGGATTAATTTTAAATGTAGCCAGCAGGGGGCGTCAGTTTGTCTTTCAATGATCCTGATGGAAAGATCTGAGGTTGTTCCTCTGAAGTTCATGTCCAACAACTTCAAATAGATTTTAGTTGATCTAAAGAAAAGCAAATATTTGTTACCAATTAATTTGTATCTAACCAGATAATAATAAAAATAATTTCTATACTTTTCTTACATGAAGAACAAAGACAAAAAAAGAGAATTCCACATCAACTTTTGTGAAAACTTTATTTTATAGCAAAAGTAGCTCTGTTGTGCAGTTTGCGTTTGTCAACAAGTGTGTAACACTGTTCTGAGAACATTCGTTAAGCTGGTAAGATCCACATCTCCCCACCACTGCAGCACCACTCTGGACCCAGAGAACCCAAACCTGGACCGTCAGTGTTCAGAAATAATCAGAAATCATCTTTTCTCTCAGAGAATATTAGTACGCCTCAGTGACTAGGTCACTTTAAAGTATTAAACTCCTAGGAGTTAGTTAAACAGTTACTAACTCCAACAACAGTAAGGCCGTCAGCCGAACGTGGACACCGAGCGGTGGGACTCTCCACGTACCGTTTCTCACAGGACTAGAGTCACCAAAGTGCTTCTTCTGTTTTTAGAGATGGTAGAAATCATCGATGTGTTTCAGCGGAGGGTTAGAAAAATTGCATCGCGTTTGGAGAGAGGTTATTAGTAGAAAATAAGGAGGTTAGCAAAACCATAAGAAAGAGTTTGTGGTCCTAAACTGTGTGGAGAGTCTGGATGGTGGGCGGAGCCTAGCTGGTGGATCAGCAGTCAGAGCGGCGTGACGTAGTAGTCTGCCTTCTGGAAGCTGTGCTGGTTGTGCGTCTGCTCCTGCTGCTGCTGCTGCTGCTGCTGCTGCTGGATGATCTGTCGGACCTCCTCCTCCAGCTCCGGGGGGATGATCAGCTGGTCGTCGGGGTCCGGCTGGGCGGGGGCGTTGAAGTAGCCCCCCTGCTTCCTGACGGGGGCGTCGGCTGCCTCCTCGATGAGGTCCTGGTTCCTGCCCTGACAGGCGACGGAGCCGTTAGCTCGGCCCCGCCGGCCCAGAGTCCCCCCGAGGCAGGGGGAGGAGGGGGGCGCCGGGGACGGGGAGAGGGCGGAGAGCGACTCGTTTGAGCCAGACACGTGGATGTGGGTGCAGTCGTGGCGCAGCAGGCAGTGCACGTCGGCCTCCACCTCCACGCGGCTGCCGTTGGAGAACACGCCGGCAATGGGCTCCTCGTCCTCGCTGTCCAGCCCGTTGTCAGACAGAGCGCCGGAAAACTGTCTGTGGAAGCCCCCGTCCCCGTGTGCCGGCCTCCTCACCGCAGCGCGGCCCCCGGGGTTCAGGGGGGCCATCTGGGACTCGGGTTGGGGCACCGGCTCCTCGGAGGACGCCGTGGAGCCCACCTCGCTGCTCATCTCCGACGTGCTGAACTCGCTGCTCAGCTCGCTCACCGTCCCGGAGGAGGTCGGCGGCAACGAGATCCCGCCATCCACACTAGATGAGGAGTACGTGTGCGCGGCGGGGGAAGCTCCTGGGCTGGGGGGCGGGGGCGGCGGCTCGCAGAAGCAGCAGCAGTCTTCGGTGATGCTGAGCTGCACGACCACCGCACAGAGGCTGTCGGAGCAGCCGTAGCTCTGGGCGAGCGTCACCAGCTTCTTGGCGGCGGCCAGAGCGTCCGGGACGTTTCGCACCGCCTCGATGGCCTCCGCGGGGGACAGCAGCTCCCACAAGCCCCGAGTGCCCAGGAGGAAGAACTCGTCCTGGGGTGTGAGTGTCAGCGTGGAGACGTGGGGGCGGGGCGTCACCGAGGGGCAGAGGAAGGAGTAACCCAGAATCCTTGTGGAGTCGGTCACGCCGCTGACTTTGTTATCCTGCGCGAGAAAAGAAACCTTTTAGCCTTTAACTCTTTAACACCCGAGGCATTGTTTTTAACACACTCTTAAGTTTTCAACTGTTCATATGATGTAATTCAAGTAGATTCTGAGTTACAGTAAATCAAAGAATGAAAACACTGGAGCTCAAATTTGTGAATCTCAAAAACCTTAGAGAATTTCTAGCTGCTTAATGTGGCGTTTCCAGTGGTCGGCCTGTGGTGCATTTCTGTTGTGTTGTAGAGGAGTCCGTCTTACAAACGTAAGTTAGCTTATTTTGTCTCCGTTGCGTCTCCAGTCTGCCCCCCCCCCGGCTCCTGGAGGAGACATTTGTCCTGCTACCCGTGTTATTGTCATCCATAACTTTAAACTCAATGTCATCTCCTTCTTTACTCAGATTTTGTAAAATGGATGTTTTGTGTCATAAATGAGGCTGTTTTTGTACTTTCAAAACTAAACTGTCGTCATCCATGGCAAAACAGGACATGATGCTATGTACTGTGTTAATGTGCGTCATTGAGTGGGCAGATCACCATAAATATAAATAACATTTTTAGATTATATCTTTATTTTGAAAGTACAATGGAAACTTTTATTTTGAAATTTGAGCCATTTTCTTTTCTTTGGCTTTTTACTGTGAAATTGATGCACTGCAGGAGGATGGACTTCAGAGGCAGACATAACAGAGGTGGTGTAAACACTCCTATTGATTAGTGAATGTTCTATCGTGGTGTTAATGCACCGCAGACAGACCAGTGGAAAACAGCCTTTACGGTCAGCGGTTGCTGTAACCGCTTCCTGTTTCCAGGTTTTACCAGGCAGACAGCCTCCCAGTCCTCCGTGTTA
>NC_050515.1:21152019-21169838 GCF_002922805.2 Oryzias melastigma | reverse complement strand
ATACTTGGTGAGAACCCATCGAGAATCGATCGCAGGACTAAATATCGCGATATATCGCAATATCGATATTTTGGCACACCCCTACTGCAGGAGGATGAACTTCAGAGGCAGACATAACAGAGGTGATGTAAACACTCCTATTGATTAGTGAACGTTCTATCGTGGTGTTAATGCACCGCAGACAGACCAGTGGAAAACAGCCTTTACGGTCAGCGGTTGTTGTAACCGCTTCCCGTTTCCAGGTTTTACCAGGCAGACAGCCTCCCAGTCCTCCGTGTTACCTCTGTGATGATGGCGTTGTGCTGCCTGACCCTGTGGTACTCCTCCTCCTCTCTGACGGTGTGGACGTCGGAGAGCTCCACGGCTTTGCCATCTCGACACAGCACGGCCCTGCACCTGCCCACGTTGGCCGCCTTCAGGGTGAAGCAGCCGCCGCCGTGCTCGCCGGGAGCCGTGGGGTCGTGTCTGATGTGGCATAAAGCCGCCGCCCCGCCCATCCTCTGGCCCGCGGTCCCCAGCTTCCTGCGTGGGGGCGATAGCAGACGTGCTGCAGCGACGGGAACGTCTGAATCTGAACTGAAGAGGAGCTGCAGTTTACCTTTGCATAGTGAGGAAAGTGTTGCTCATGTAGTCCTCCTGCCTCTGGCCTCTGTGAAGCTCCTCTGCTAACACATCTCCCATAGTGCACTGCAGCAGGTGAGGCACCTCGGCGTTGCGGTCGCCGTCAAAGACCCCGTAAAGAGCTTCGCGGATGCCACAGAAGCTGTCCTGAGCTAAAGCGGCAACGCACAGCCTGAATGGAGAAACGGGGACAGGCGTGAGGATGCATGCTCTGCAGACGCAGATGTATGCTCTGCAGACGCAGATGTATGCTCTGCAGACGCAGATGTATGCTCTGCAGACGCAGATGTATGCTCTACAGACGCAGATGTATGCTCTGCAGACGCAGATGTATGCTCTGCAGACACCATCCAGCAGATCAACACATCTGACCCTACACACTGATCCAGGATTAACTACCCGAAGAAGCAAACTCACTTGTTTCTGACTCCAGAGGCTTCGGTGTAGCCGTGGCTCCAGACCGCGGGGGCGCCGTGCCTCTCGCTCGCACACTGAGCTGAAGGAGACGGGTCCACCCTGAAACAGCGGATATTGCTGCAGAAAAGGAAAAAACAAAAAGACGGCGGATCAGGCGAGCGGCCGGGGTGTTGGAGAGTTTCCCAGAGGTGTTTGTGTTGGCTCTCCGTACTTCAGGAGCTCCAGGCTCTTGTGGTCCAGGTTGAGTCGAGGATTTCCTGTGAGGTCGAGCTCCAGCAGCTTGGGAGGAAGCGTCTCGGGCAGCGTCACGTCGGTCAGCTCGTTGCAGCTCAGATCCACACACTGATAACGACACAGAAACTCACAGTGATGCTTCGCTTTCAGGCTTATTTTTACTCCTTTTAGCTACTATTTAATCCAAAAGATATTTTAGAATTATGAACAGGTATGTCGTCTGCTCCTGATTTAATTTGAAAACCATAATTTTAAGCTGAATTTTCTCAATATATGTCCTCCATCATCAGGTTTAGGGCGTGGACATGTGACAGACCTTGATCTCGGGCAGCTGCAGGACCTCGGGGAAGGTGTTGATGCAGTTGGAGTGGGCCGACAGCGTGTGCAGCCGCTGGCAGCTGAGGATGGTGGTGGGCACGGACCTCAGCCTGTTGCCGCTCAAGTCCAGCTCCTCCAGCTGCTCCAGTCGGGCCAGTTTGCTGTGGGTGGAAGAGTCATGCATGTTGTCGTCAGCGACCAGAAAGCTGCGGTTTTGTAAATAAAGCCGTCGGTCTGAAGGTCACCTGGCAGTGAAGGTCTGCAGCTGGTTGTAGGCCAGGTGGAGCACCTTGAGGAGGGCGTGTCCGGACAGCAGGGGGATACATTTGTCCGTCAGGCTGTTGTTGGTCACGTAGAGCTCCTCCAGGCGGCTGAGGGCGTCCTCGGACGTGCCGGCCGCCGGCATGTCGTCCAGCTTGTTGGCCGACACGTTCAGGTAGCGTAAGCTGTGGGGATGTGAAGTTTCAAACTATAAGGAACGTTTGGAGGATAAATAAACACAAAAAAGAGGAGGAGGAGATCACCTCTGTGCTTTGATGAAGAGGTTGTGAGGGAGCTCCGTCAGCCGGTTGTGCTGCAGGTCCAGAACTTCCAGTTGAGAAGATTCCAGCCTCTCCGGCAGCTGGCTCACGTGGTTCCAGCCCGCCAGCAGCTTCCTGAGGCTCCCGCTGGACAGCAACCTGCAACGCCACAGCGACACAGCCCAGTCAGCGAGTGCAGCACTAACCCACCCCAGAAGAGGGTCAACAAGTTTCCTGAAGTCCCTCTGAACTCCAGACGGAGCCGAAGGGAGCTGAGAAAGCTTCATGCTGAGCCGGTTACATCTGTGCTTCATGTAATCATGTTTCTCCACAGGTGAGCAGAGATAGAAGTAAAGAAACAGACAAAACAGATTCAATTCAACTTCCTGTGGATCTGCAAACATTTCTCTAGTCCTTAAAGTCTAGATTCATTATAAAGATAATAACTCTCAAATAAAAGCTATGATGCTCCAAAGTTGGTTTTCAATTAACTTTGAATAAAAAAAAACACGGGAATGACATCATCAATAGGTGATGATTTTGAAATCATTTAATCGGAAAATCATCCTGTTTGGGTTGATTTAAAATATATATATATAATTGATCAAAATATTTTCCTTTAAATTAATTTCTTGTCTTTTTTCAGGTAAATAAACTTATTTTAGTGAGCTTTCGAACAAGAATACACATTTTATAAACCAAATTTCCATCTATTTACTAGTTTTCTTTCCATAAAACTGACCAATTTGGTTTTAAATTAATATTTAAAAGATAAATTATTAAATATTTTGACAATGTTATCTATCTCATGTGGGCTCGATTCATGGTGGTCTCGCAGATTTGATTTTTCTGTGCACTCTTACATACTTTGTTTTTGTTTTTTTTGCAGTGCATTGTGTTCTGCATCCTGATTGGCTGCACACCAATGCCAATCAATCTCTGCTCAGTTTAAATAAATCTAAATAATTCTTCAATTGTGAGCAGATCTTTGTTTTCATTCTTCAATTCTAGACTTATTTTTCTGTAAAGGTTTGAACTGAGAGTTTAATCAAGAGAAAATAGTGTGTTAATGTCTGAGAAAGGTTTATGTTTACAGCCTTAAAACATCTCAAATTTCATCTATCCCGGGTTATTTGTAGAACGTAACTCCCAAGACAAACGAGGGAACGCCGTCTACTCTTCAGATATTCATCTATTGACTCCTAAAGGATTGTTAAAAACTGGCCACTTAGAAATGACTAATTAAGTGTTGCATGCAGCTCAACACTTTCTTCTTTTTTTTGGTAGTTCTTATCATACATGTGTTTCATATTCTGTCATTGTATCCCTAAACCAGAAGTTGGAATTTTACTGAACACCTTCAGCTCTGAATTCCCAGAATGAGTCCCGGGTAAACCGGAGTGTTTTGGTGCAGCTCACCAAACAGGAAGCTCGCTGATGCAGTTGTAGTTGATGTCCAACACTTCCAGTCTGCTGGTTTCACAAACCCAGTCTGGAACACTTCTCAGTTTGTTCCTGTAAGACCAACAAAACAACAACTAAGTTTTGAACATGTTCTTGTGGAAATTTTCAGAGGGGAATTTCCAATGAGCTGCTGCCACTCTGCAGAAACTATGTCCTCGAAAACAATTTGATTTTGTCTAAAAACACGACAATTATAATTAAAAGGATCAGTGGGAATTCTTTTACAATCGATGAAGAGATGATCAGAGTCTTTAAATGCAGCAGAGGCTCATTCTCAGCTCTGGTACCTGCACAGATCCAGAAAGGTGAGGTTTTCCGGGGCGGGCTGGACCTCCAGCTGCCTCAGTTCTGAAGGAACAAAAGCAACAGGCTGTGAGCATTGCACGTTCCATTGACTCCGCCCCACGTTTGAAACATTCAGGTACCGTTGTGTGCGGCGTGCAGGCTCTTGAGAGCGTGGCCGCTGACTCTGAGGACGGACAGAGAGTTTCTGTCGCAGCGGAGCAGCTCCAGGCGGGTCAGACACGTCACGTCCAGCTCCTGCAGACCCGTGTCCCTCAGGTCCAGCTGCGTGACGTGAAGCAGCTGCTCCGAGTCGGCCGCAGTCACCTCCTGAAGCCGGTTCAGTCTGAGCAGACAGGAGGTCACAGAGAGATCAGGCACAAACATGCTTTCGCTTCAGTGTTTGGACAGCTGAGAGGCGGACACAGATTCATTAAACAGAGAGTTTAGGCTGAGGGTCACCTGAGATCTATGTAGTGAGCAGGCAGCCACTGCAGGCCGGCCACATCCAGCACAGAGAGCTGGTTCCCTGCCAGGCAGAGCCTTTCCAAGCCTCGCAGCTTCTCCAGGACGGGGGGGACGCAGCTGAAGCTGTTGAACGACAAGCCGAGGTAGGTCAGGCCCTCCAGCGAGCTGAGCTCTGTGGGCAGCGAGCTCAGAAGGTTTCCGTCCAGGAGGAGGGTCTGCAGGCTGGAGAAGAAAAACCACATGAAAGGATGTTTTGTGAAGCTTCTAAAGGGAAAACAACAAAGCACAAAAAAGTCCTTTTTCTATGATTCTACTCTCAAACAACTTCAAATAGTCCTTTTGTCGCCGTCTTTGTGATCAACATCCCACTCACTTGTGCATGCTTCCCACTTCTGCTGGCAAACAGGAGAGCCGGTTCCCAGAGAGGTTCAACTCGCTGAGAGAGGTGATGTCACACAGGGAGAGAGGGAACTCGGACAGAGCGTTGTTGGACAGACTGAGGCTTCTCAATTTACAAAACCTGAAGGGGAAAAAAACAAACCACAGAAAGGCTCCAGGTGAGAAACGTTCAAAGCCCCCTTACAATGAGGAAACCATTCCATCTTCTTGACCGCTGTGTCCCTTTCGGGGTCGCGGGGGTGCCGGAGCCTATCCCGGCTACTGAAGGGCGAAGGCGGGGTACACCCTGGACAGGTCGCCAGTCTGTCACAGGGCCTCAATCACACACACATTCACTCTCACAATCACACCTAGGGGGAATTCAGAGTCGCCAATTAACCTATGAGGCATGTTTTTGGACGGTGGGAGGAAGCCGGAGTCCCCGGTGAAAACCCACGCATGCACGGGGAGAACATGCAAACTCCACACAGAAAGGTCCCAGCCGGGATTCGAACCGGGGCCTTCTCGCTGTGAGGCAAGAGCGCTAACCACTTGCGCCACCGTGCAGCCCGGAAACCATTCCTTCATTGAAAATAAGCAAAGACTTGTCGCACATCTGACAAAAACATGGGGATTATCTCCAAAATGTTTGCACAGATTATCTGTAGATTGATTCAGGACTGAATCCTGTGGTATTTTCCAAAAGGGCAACAAGCAAACATGGGGGTGGTAGTATGATAATCTGGACTGTTTTGTTAGTTAGAAAAAAACTACATATCTGGTGAATCTTGCTCCAGGTTTTTTCTTTCACAGCTCTATTCTGATGTATGACAGACTTGATGTCACAGAATTCCGGCTGGGCAAAAACTGCAATTATTAATTTCTCCTCCATAGTCAATTTTCAAACACTTCAGGGAATTAAACGGGACGTCAGTCATTTGTCACTACCCAATCAGAGTCCCTGATTGGTCAGAATTCACCCCGGTTTAACACTCAGTGGCTGCTCGTTTGTATGTAGAGCTTGAAAACTGACTTCAGTATTGATGTGTGAATGTGAGTTTACATAGACTTTTCACTGGAAGTGGCTGCTTGAATGTGGTTCAAGAGTTCACTTAAAAAAAGGAGGAACTTCAGTCCTTCCGACATGAGAAAGACTCATCGTTATCGTGATTGGGGTTAGACTCTGACACAGACCATATGCGTCTACGGCATGTGAACGCTCCTCTGAACGGATCCGGTTCAGAGCCGGGTCAGGGGTGGAACAGCCAGACCCACGTCCTTCCCAGGAAAGTTACCACCAGGAAAGCACGGAGCTGCCAGGGAAGCTGGTGTTTACACAGAAAACAATGGCTGCGTGTTTGTGTACGATTCCAGTGCGTAAATGTCAGGCTTCAGAGAACCTCCTCGAGAAGTCAGAATTAGGAGGAAGAGCGTCTGAAGCTTTCAGAGAACAGAACAGACGGAGCTGCTCCTCCAGAGAGTTGAAGATATTCAACTAGAGGTGAGTAAGCAGAGATCTCCACGGTTTGCCCCTCGGCTCTACAGCTGTCAACACAAACGACAACAACAGTGTGTGTTGATCTGTCTCTACAAAGCTAAACAATCTGCAGCTGACAGAACACAGAGTAACCCAACTGTAGCAAAACATTGTAAAAATCTGTTTTTATTAAAGTGCTCTTTTCCAACAAGAGATCAAAGGTGGGACAGAAGGATCTGTTCGTGTCTGGCAGCAGCAGAACACGCTGCTTCCCCAGATTCTGACCTCTCTTCTCCTTTTTTGTTTTAAAACAAAGTGAAACTAAACTAAACCACTCCTCCAAAGCACCAGCTAACCTCATAAGACATTTGTTAAAACATTCAAATAAAGGAAAGCCCAAAGGCCCACCTGACCCTGAGGTCAGCTGAAGTCAAATCTCTCATCACCACTGCAGCTCTCCTTGAATTATTCAGACCGCTTGAGCCCCCCCCAGAACGCACACAAACACTGTAACCGGATCGCGGCCGGCTCGACTCTTCAGCACACGCTCAAGCCCGGCAGGAACCTCCAGGAAAACGTCGTTTGGTTTGCAGTCTGATTTATGGAGAACTTTTCATGAAGTCAGGAGTTTTAGCAGCATCTGGATCTGAACTGTGTTTGATCAGCTAATTATCTTCTATGCTAAACAAAAGCATTAAAAAAGAGGAACAGTTTCGCGACTATTCATCAACTGATGAAGTTTATCTATTTAAATGTTTGAACTCTGTTAACCTTTTCCCTGGCTAAAGGTTGCTGACGGCGGGGAAAGAAAATTAGCTGCTGAGGATGTTTTATTCAGAAACACAAACAAAAATATTCTTGTTCCTGCGACACACAAACACTTTACGATATGAGCGTATGTAAAACAAGCTTTTCATTTGGAACACACTTAACTGAATTTACATAGAGTCATTTCAGCCACGTTCAACAGGTTGCTTTGGCATCATTTGGCCACCAGGGATCCCCACTTTGTTAGGCTTGAGCTTCAAAGCTTTAATGCTTCAAACTACAAGTGTGTACAGGCAAGAGCCAAGCTATACGATACGTATCACGATACCCGGCTTAGGATCCGATATGTATCACGATATATGCCAAGATTGTACCAGAACAATTTTTCTATATTTTTTTAAAGAGTATGACTTAAGAAAAAAACCCTACTTGATTATTAATACATTGTAATAAAGGGATGATGGGATATCAGTGGAGGTTTACTTCCGCACCAACAGTCCCACCCACAACCTAGGAGTGATTTTCTGATAAACTCCTGCAAATCTGGAGAAACTACATCTTATAAAACGATGTACTTTTTTGGGCAAAAACCTTTATAATTATAATAAAAAATCTCAGAATTATTTTATAGAAGTTCAAAATATAGTGGGAGTGGAACTCTAAAACTACATTTAAGTTTGGTGTGGTTATTAGTAATGGTTTCACAACTAAACAGTGTTAGATTAAGAATGGAAATCAAATCATGTGTTGTGATTTTAAGCAGATTCAGCAGTTTTGCTGTAATATTCAGCCTTACTTTAGACAATTAGGATTCTTCTTCTTCATTTCTCAAAAGAAAAAAAACAGTATTTCCCTAATTTATAAATGTTCATTTAAAGAAATATTTAATTTTAATTTGCTGTCAAGGATTACAAAACATTTTTATTCTGAATTTTTACTAGACATCCTCAACTTTTAATGGGAAAAGTGTTTTGGTTCTTTTCATTGGACGGGTCAAAAAGTATACATTACCCAAGTAATCGATTCCATTGACCAAAAATAACCCAAAAAACACACAAGAAGCTCTCAGTGTGTGCATTCTCACCTGGTGAGTGCTGGGACTCCCCTATGGGGGGACATGAAGTTGTTTTTAAGGTTGAGGTGGGTGAGGTCGTGGCTGTAGAACAGCTGGGGGGGGAGCTCCTCCAGACTGCAGCAGGACAGGTCGACGGAGTTCACCCTCTGAGAGGCGATCTGACACAAGGAGACAACGCAGAGAAAGTGTTATCACATGCAGCGGAGAGTGTTGTCAGCACACACTAACGTCTCAGGAGGGAGGCCGCTGTCATCATAATAAATCGATTTTTTATTTTTTTGGGAGGGTGGGGCGTTTCTGTTTGTTCTGCTAAACTCCCAAACCGCCCTTCACTAGAGAAAAAAAAGAAACGGCGAGTATTTTTGATGAGGATCAGATGAGTGATCTGCAGGTGATCTTCTGAAGAACACAAAGAGCTTTTCTTAAAGGGATGAAGAGCTGACCAGCATCATCTGACTGAGAAATCCCATTAAGGCTCAGCAGCTGTTTGTCTGAGAGCACATCAGTGAGGAAGACTAGTTTGAAGAGCTGAAGCAGCTGTAGCATTAGTATTCTGTTAAAATAGAACGATAAAAAGGATTTTTTACAATTAAGGGATTTAGATCATGAAGATGAAATAAAGATCAGGTACAAGGACAGCTTTTTTTCTGCAGGGATTGAGATCATTTTACTTTTTTCAAACATGCTGATACAATCAAACACAATGGAAGTGGTGGCTTGAATGTGCTTGAAACGTAGCATTACTCCTACTCTCCAAAACAGCTTTGATCTGTAAGCTAACCTTCAAGCACTTTAAAGACTATCAAATAAAACTCACTGCTTTTGCTACTAGTGTAGCCCTTTGAGACCCCTTTAGCTTTGAAGGGGCCTTTTGATAACTTAACTCAACTGAATTGACTTCAGAGGATGCAAACTCACAAAAAAACTGATAATTGTTGGATAATTTAAACAATTTAAGTGACGAATGTGCAAAAACTCTGGAAAAAAAAAAACTCTGAGCTGCCATGCATCATTATAAAAGATCCAGTTACAAAAAGTGAAGGAGAAAATGTACAATAATAATGACATAGCAAATTAAAGAACACAGTCAGTTAATAAGAAGCCAAAGTTGACATTTATGTTGTCCGCGTTTGATTTCAAAATAAAGAGGAATTTGTTGAGAAAAATAAAAAGATTCACAAATGAAAAAACTGAAACTATTCTGTGCAAAGATGCATGTGTGATAAAAGAATGTGGCGTGTACAGGAATCTGACTGAAACAATGGAAACAATGTCAAGATGGCAGATGGTTAAGATGCTCTTGAGGGAGAAGCCCCGCCCCCTTGGAATGTACCTTTGAGGCCATCCTGTGCCAGCGCAGGTGCTCTGTGTACGAGTCGTAGCTGACGTAGTAGGTCTGGCTCTGAGGACCGGCGGAGCTGAAAGCCAGACAGTGGCTGTGCCGCTTCACCTCCTCCACCTGCAGCAAACAACACCCGTCAGTTCCCATTTGCAGTGTTTGAGCCTGTCCTGGCGGTTAACTGCTTTAACCCTTGTGTTCTTTTATGGGGTCAAGATGACCCCACCCTTATACTGATGTGTGATTGCTCCCATGACAAATGTGGACAGGATTTTATGTCTGCCACAGACACCAGTGAAGATAAAAAAATCCTTGGAAAAGAAAAAGTTCAGCGCGCTGTCTTGTGGGGTCCAGATGACCCCACCTTTAATGTAAACATGGCTAGGATAGCACAAGGGTTAAATGCTGTTATTGGATCCAGCAGAGGACTGTCACATTTACTCGGTTTTAGAATCATCCAAAAAAAATGAAATCTTCTTAATCAAATGAAAGCATTTTGACTACAAGCTAGATTTAAAGATGACAGATTTTAGTATAATGCTTACATATATAGTACATGTATACAAGTACATGAGTAATCAGGTAAATTTCTATTCAAAAACATATTTAAATATGTAATTTCATCTGACTAATAGCTCTTTTCTAAAGAATTACAATGCTTCCTCGTTTTTGGAGGGAGATAACCTAAAAAAAAAAAAAAAAAAGATGGAATTCATTATTTTTTTACAATAACTAACAGGTCTGGATCAACAAAATCGATTAATCGATCTGAATTGATCTAAGCTTAATAGATCAATAATCGATCCATAAAAGTAGAGATCGATGTAACACACAAACACTAAAGTCAGCTAGCTTGATGCTAACGTATAATAGGATTTCCCATGCTAACGATCGGTCAACGTAAACGTTGCTGACTAAATTAACATCTTTAGAAGATCTAAACTCTTTTAAGGAAATATTTGTTAAAGTAACCATTTGTGGTCTAAAGCATCATTTGTTACTCATACTTTATCTTCCTCTGGAGTAAGGTGTAATGCTATAGCATTAAAACACAACAAAGAATGTTAATACAAACACAGATTACTGCACAATCATCTTCTCCAAACAGAAGACCTCAAATTCCATTTTGCTCTGCAGGAAGGTATAATGAAAACACTCGGATAGAGCAGAAAGTTTGGCTTTGAAATGAAAGCAGTTTCTCTGCTGCTGGTTTGTCAGAGGTTTGAACACAAACTGCTTCTCCTTACATTAACGTGGAGGTCTGCAGAGTGTCAGCAACGCCACGCTTTTGTTTGTGGTTGAAGCAGCTTATCACTGGTGGAGGCCTCCTGCAGCACGCCTCCTCTTTTAGCGTAGTTCTTGCTAATCCTCTCAGTGGGGGATTTGTGTGTTTTTTGGGGGTGAAAATGTTTTTTACAGGCAGTAAGCTGAGCTTTTTTTAATTCTACATGACCAGGGACCTCCAAAGAGGTTCATTTGACGGTAAATCTTTCAGTCGGACGACGAACTTTGAAGCAGACGGACAGACCCCCAGGTGTGCACATGGAGGGAGGCAGAAATTACCTTTCCCCCGATGAGGGGGAGGATGTGCATCTTGCCGGTGTGGGCGTGCTTGACAGACGAAACGATGAGGCAGGTTCCGCTCAGCGTGACCTGCCGCTTTGACCAGCGGTTCACCGGCAGCGCCAGCTTCCCCTTCCTGACGTTGAAGACTCCTGAGAGCTGCACGCGCTCAGAACCGCCGACGCTGCGAGGCTTCCCTGCAAGATGAGAGGAAAGAGACGGCGGTGTTTAGTGAAATAAGAAATCCTTCATGTTTTCATTAATTCACTTTCACCATGTGTTTGTACCAGTAGAGTTTTGTGAATGGACTCCTCTAGTTCCTCTTAGAAAGCTAGAGTTACATAAGTGGCTGCGGGCTGCTACAGAGAGCACTCAAGCATAATTTGTTTGACATAGAAATGAACTGTAGTTGAGCCCCCCCCCCACATCAATGTGCTGAAAGCCCTCTGAAGTCGCCGCTGTGCTGAAGCTGTCAGCTATAACATGCAGCTGGGAGCGACAAGTGAAGGGACTGAGGCGGAGGTGAGATTAGCCGGTTACATAACGTCTTACAACAGCAGCACCTCCAACCTGCTGCCTCCTCCTGTGACTTTCCCTGATTTAACCCATTGACTGGATAAGAAAAGTGGACTGAGTGACCCCCCTCCCTCCCACGAGATTCCATCGTTCCTATTCAAGCTGTGCTCATGCGGAACGCTTTAGAGCAAAGTTTCAATGTTCTGGTCAGGTGGAACTTTTTCCACTCTTTCTCTTTGGCTGCTGGTTCAGTTTGTTTGCTGAGCAATGCTGACAATGTTCAGTTTCATTTGCTTCTCTTTGCTTTTTACACCTGGCAGACTAAACCAGCTGGAAATGTCACGCAGAACCAACAACTGTTTATTTAGAGACGTTCTCTAGAACCAATACTAACCAGGAAGGAAGAATCACAAGGCTTAAAGAAACAACTAAGACTAAGTGCTCTTTCTTTACCCATGAACACTCCATGATCATTGAAAATACATTTTTCATCACGTTTTGTTTTCAAACTGCTGATGGTTTCTTTTCATTTAAATACATGGTGCATCAACCTGCTAAAGGTTTAGGTGAGTTACTGTATAAATTAAAACCAGCAAGGAGGCAACAATAACAACAATTCTATTGTGGACTCAACAGACCAGTGTGAATCCAGAATGACTGGTAAGACTCTAAAACAATGCAGAAATCTAAGACATCTGCTATTTAGAAGTTGCTTTGTTTACTTGTTGTTCCTTTCTTCAGGTTTGCAATTGCCTGTTCAGAATAGTTCAGCCTGCACAGCAGTGAGCTCAGTGCTGCTGCCCAGAAGAGTTTCAATAAAGATTGTAAGATATGACTGACACATGTAAACTATTGTTTCCTGTTGCATAAGTCAGAAGCAGCTTTTTAAAGACATGTTTTGCCACTGTTACTTCATGCTAGTGGGCTGTACAGTGACAGAGTGATTAGCAATCAACTCCAGCTTCCTCTTACAGTCTAAAAACACTCTTCATGGGTTAATTGAAGATTCTAAATTCTCCCTAGGTGTCCATGTGTGAGTGGGTGTGGTTTTACAACAGATTGGCAACATTTAAGGGTGTACCCCCACCCTGCTTTCCCCCAGCAGCGGCTGAGACATGCAAACCATTTACACCAACAGGGATTCAATGGGTCCTGGAGATAGATTTGACAGTCAGATAGATACTTCAAGCTGGCATTTGCCTCATAAACATGTGATGTTTGCATGTGATGTTTGTCACTTCTTTAAAGACTCACTCTGATGAAAATTGTGTTTATAACACCATTTGTGGCCATTTTCTTATGTTTGGAGGACATGTATACAAAGAAATTTTAAACTTAAAATTGCATTTCTGAGTATTTCTTTCTTCAAATAGTTGTGAATAGATTGTAGTTGTGATGTAGAAAACACACTGGCTGGCCACTAGCTACCTACTCCACCCTATTAGGATGCATCCACTTGTGGACGATTAAATGCACGTATGTCTTTGTTTTCCTCTTCTGAGCTAGAATCTGGCTCCAAAAACTGTACGGCTGGATAGCTCCGATATTACTCACCATTTTTGTTGCACCAGTAATGTTAGGCTGTTGTTAGTGTGAGGGGCTGTAAGCTAGCGGGAGAGCGTTTCAACAGATGGGTGACGGGAAGTACAAACAGTTCCACCCACAACTTAGAGGTGAATTTCTTATGAATTCCTGCCGCTCTGCAGAAACTAGGTCGACACAGGTTTTTAGATTTTTGCTAAAAATTGCTAAACCATAATGAAGACCACCAGGAAGAATTTTACAATAAATCAAAAAGATGATCAAAGTGGGTCTTTAAAGTCGCTTCAAAAAGCAAAACAAGAATTCTTTACATCCTTTAATCCAACAATTGGAACACAGCTTAAAATTTAATTGAGAAAAAGTAGCTGAACTTGGAATCGACTTTTGTTTTTATTCTCCTTTGATCAGCTGAGAACTTCATCAGTTAAATAATTATAGTTTAAAAGTAGCATAAATGTGAATTTCTGAATGGAATTTTTCCTTTTTTTATCCTTAACAAATGACAAACACAACAGCTGGTCTTGTTTGAACCGACACAATGAGGCGAGCATCCACCCTTCCCTGGGTGTGATGTGCTAATGTATACATGCCCTTTCCCTCCGTCTGTTTCCCTGAATGAGGAACATCCTGTCACTGATAAAGCCAAAAATAAACAAATATTTAAAAAAAGGAATAAAGAAACACACCCTCGAGTCGTTTCCTTCTGCAAACTCATGCAACCCTAAATTAGAAACGCCGTCTATGAAGCAGCCAAAGTACTAAGACTGAAGAGTTTGCAGAGTGCGAGTATCTCTGAAGTATCGCTGCTGTTCAACCTTGCCGAGTAAAGCGGCGACCTCTGCTGCAGCTGCAGCCCGCTCAGACGCAAAACACTGAGGAGGTGAAATCCGAGTTCCTCTGAGGTTGCTTTTGTCTTTCAGTCAGCACACTGAGAGTCTCCGTGATGGAGAGAAAATGTGCACGTGGCAGTGTGCAATCTGCTGGGTCAAACTTTTTTTTTTTGGGACACACAAACACCGTCAGACTATTCGGTGTGCACGCTGAGGGCAGAAACGTCTGCTGATCCAGTGAGGGGCGTTTTTGCAAAGCAGAAATGAAATGAATTCCTCATTAGAGGCTGTGATGAATGACACTCCCTCACATCGCCGCCGAATTCATGGCTTCACGATGACCTGCGGTGAATCCAGGTCACGCTTTGTTCTTCTACTACATTTAAAAGGAAGGGGTTCAAGTCCCACCCCTATCATCCTTTGATTTACTATAAATATGGGCAATTTTTTATCAAAAATCAATAAACCTGTCATTTTCTAGGACATAGTTTCTGCAGAGCGACAGGATACATTAGTCTCAGAGTTGCTGGCATTTCCCATCATTCTTTTTGTTTATGCTCTCTGCTGCTAGCTTACAACCCCCTTACACCCCAACCTAGTATTAGTGGTGCAACAAAAATGGCGAGCCACACAGTTTGCCAGATAGATGAGGAAAACAAAGACGTATATGGATCTATTTGTCTACAAGTGGATAGAGCGAGGCAGGAAGCTTTTGGCCTGCTGATTGTTTTCCTCTGATTCACAACAATTTGGATAAAGAAATACTCAGAAATGCAATTTTAAGCCATATTTTCTTCATACGTGTCCACCGTCAGGAGAAAAATGACACAGCACATGTTAAAAACACATTTTTCATTGGAGTGGGTTTTTAAGAAGAGGAACAAAAACAAGGTCAAAAAACAAAATCCAGTTGTGCTAATCCTAGACCGGATCACTCGTGTTTTTCCATCCGCTCACCCCCCTCTGCATCAAAACAGGGTCATCAATAACAAAAACAAAAACAGAAGGATTTTGGTCACCTGTGCCGTCTCGCTTGGGCTGCTCGCCGAGCGGCTGGAGTGGGTTTACAGGCACAACACTGCCTTTTGTGTGAGCGGGACAATCGAATACACTCGTTTAACAGTCCCAGTGACCAAACACAATGGCGGCACTCACGGTACACTGAGAATGGGTGAACAATGACGGAGTCAAGAGCGGCTGAAGAGGCCTCCAGCGGCTCGGCCAGAACTGGACAGACCCCGTTCGGGTTTCGGCGAGGACGTCACAAGAACTCACCGAAGTAGAAGCGGATGAGGCAGCCGATTTCGGCGTGCATCCCCTCCTCCTGCGCCCTCCATCCATCTTCGAACCCAAGGTTGGACAGGTAGTCGCTCAGGATCTGCAGAGGACGCTCGTCGTCCGCCAGCCGCCGCACGGCGCCCCCGTGCAGCTGAATGAAGAGGGCCGGAGTCAGGGTGGAGCTGATGGGCTCGGGCCACGGTCTGTCCCGTCCAGGGATGTCCAGGTTTCTGCTGGTCAGGGGGCGAGTCTGGGAGCTGCTGGGGCACGGAGGGGCCCGTTTGACCATCTTGGGGCTGTCAGTTGTGTCACTTACATCATCGTCCTGTCTGGTGGCTCGGTTAGGGGCAGCAGAGGGGCCAGAGGAAGAAGGGGCTGTTGGCGGGGAACAGGTGAGGTCGACTTCATCCGAGGAACTCTCAAACGGGTCAGGTCCTTCTGTGGCGCTGTCGCAGTTCGCACTCAGAACTGAGGAGTCGGTACCCAAACCCAGACCGTCGCTGAGCGAATCTCGGCGCTCTGTGCTTCTTGGCCCGCTTGGGCTGAAGTCCTCACAGGTGCTGCTCTCCATATCAGAGCCGGAATACGCCCCGTAGCGGTCTGCCACGCTCACATCCACACCGATGTCACTCAGACAGATCTCAGAATTGGAGTTGCTTGCACTTTTCCCCTCATCCATCATGTTAGAGGTCACATGACCGTTCTCCTCTGATCTGGGGGTCCTGACATCCGTGTTAGGAATTTGACTCTTGCTGCCATCAGTTTGTCCATCTTTGCACGGGTCATTTGGATCAACTGCAGCTGCAGGTTTGAGTCTCAGTACAGCCCCGGCTTTGCTGCCATCGAGCTTACTGGCGATGTCCCTGGCAGTGGTGTCCACGGTGCACAGCACCGGCCGTGGGTGCGAGGGCATCAGCCAGTCGTGGACGTGAATGCAGCCGCGCCGGAGGTCCGATCTCACCCACGATTTATCCGCGGCCTGGAGCTGCTTGGACTGCTTCTGCCGCAGGAAGGTCTTCCTATCTAAACTGAGGGTGCTGAGGGGCGAGGCTGACGGGGCCGGGCCGGCCGCCTCAGCGGAGGACGCCCCGGGAGAGCTGGTTGTCGGCGGAGCCCCGAGGGACAGATTCCTCTTGTGTCTGTGGCGCCTCCTGCCCAGCAGAGAGTTGACAGATGCGGTGCTGTTCGCGGACGATAACGTATAAACATTACCGGACTTCACGGCGGGAATGCTCATGTTCTTCGCCGCGCCACCGATGGCCACCTGGTTCTGGTAGATCCCGTTCCTTATCGCAATCTGCAGAAGGGAGGTGGCTCCCAGCCCCTTCCCGAAGAGTTTGGCTTCCGCGCCTCCGCCCTCATCCTCGCCGATGGAGGGTCTCTTCCCAGCGAGCTGCGGGGATAATCCGCTCGGCTTTGCGGAGTTACTGTCACTGCTGGGGTCGGGCGTCCCCTGCGGTGCTGGCGAAGCCGAGGACGCTCCAGAACCGCTCTCATTCGTACTTTCCATCCTGTTGAGTAGCAACAGCCGGTCTGGTAGCAGCAACAGCCCGCAGGTGAACGCTAGCCCGCGTTAGCTTCGAGCAGCTAGCTCGGTCTAGGTCGTTTCTCGAAGTAAACGAGTGTTAGCCTAGCATGCTAAGGCGCTGCGCATTTCCCCAACGGAGTTATCCCGCTACATCATCCCATTTTACCGGGCACCCGTTAGCTCTCTCCCCGGAGCCAACCTGCTGGTCGAGAAGCGAGAGGAGGCTCGTCTAGCTGGTCGCCATTGAAGTGAGAAGCAGCGACTATTTTTACAGTAGAGCCCCGAAGAGGGTGGCGGTCAGCGGCACACTGTGGACAGGGCGGGGCCTCATTGGATATGAATTATGACACGTTTGCGGTTACACAAAGCTCGGAATTTTCTAACGTCATCCACTGACATGATAAAAATCCCCGAGAATTCCTCAATGCTTTTGTTGCAGAGCAAATTAAGATTGATAACAAGCGCTCTGTATCATACTCACCAATTGCATTTCATGTTTATTTGATATATATATATATATATATTAAAAATCAATAAATAACAATAACATTCTGCAGATTTTCCAAACAGTTTATAGGATGGTGTCCCTTTGTTGAAAAAAAAATCCACTGGATATGACTAAAATCTAAAAAAAAAAGCAATTGACAAATTGTGGATAAAATTTGAACAATTATTTAAAAGTCCACGAAGGCAACACAAGCAGCAGTGACAAAGCGAGTTTGTCACGCGCAGATATCAATATAAACAATGACAATGCATTTTTTTAAAGACTTTACATACCCAATCAAAAAAGACATGAATTAAATTTTTTTTTAATTATTATTATTAGTTTTTTTGGTGGTTAATTGACCGAGTGTTTTAAAATGATGAGCCTTACACATCCTCTAGCGTCACCTGGTGGAAAACAGTCATAGTACAATTTAAATGTCAAATAAATTATTCGTATTATTAATATTATTATTATTATTATCCATGGACAACTAAAGAAAAATCATTTTTGACTTTTAAAATGATGTTTACAGTATTTGTTATTATTATTATAGGTAGATGCTGTTAAAATTACAGAAAAAATGTAGTAAAAATAAAATATATTAATAAATAAAATGAATAAAAATTAGTGGCCAGATTTGACCCCATGGGATATATTGTCATCTTTTTAAGTGATGTATTTTTAACGTCTCAAGTCATTTAACTTTTTTT
>NC_050515.1:21141738-21151994 GCF_002922805.2 Oryzias melastigma | reverse complement strand
AAAGTAAGACATTCAAAGACATGTAAAGAGTAAAAGGCAAATACTTATATAGTGCTTTTCTACATTCTCAGAAAATTGTGTACAATTTTAACAAATTACTGGTTTTGCTTAAATTTCCTTCAGGATGAATAAAGCTACTCTGTTCTAATTAATTTTTTTTACAACTATTTTTCTAATTTGAGTTATTTTATTTTACAACTCCACAGTGACATTTGTGACATTGAAAAGTTCTTTTAAATATTGACTGACATATGGGGTTTAAATTTAGTTACTGTTATAACTACATTTGCTTTGTTTACTTTAAATTAGTATCTAAATAATTTACAATTGCAGGGGAAAATGTTTTTTTTTTTCTGATCCAGAAAAGGAAATGTTCTAATTCCAGTTAATCTAATATTGCATAAAATAGGTCAAATAAACAAAAAAAAAAGATACATTTTTGTCATCAGGTATTTTTTTATTTCAATATGTTAAATGTATTTGAGTTCCTTTAATATGAAACACACAATAAACTTTGATACTTTTACTATTAAAATCAGATAACATAAACCATTTAAACTGTTTGCTTGTGTCCTGCTGCCGTCACTTTGCAGGCCAACAGAGGGCAAAGTGCAAGCCTTGCTGTAACTGTGGCGTTCATCACGTTATTCCTCTCCCTCTGCTTTTCCCTTGCTTCCTCCTCCCACTCTCAGTCTCCACCTCAATTTCTTTTTTACATATCAGTCACATACAGACTTTGGCTCAACCGTCTCCATAGAGCTCTGAACCTAAAGTCTTCTGGAGCCAATCTGGCTGATTTGTCCGGACACGTACAGTAGAGTTCAAGCAAACGTTGACCTGCTCTTTGTTGCTGCTCCGATTCTCCTTGAATGCATGCGCCCACTCAGGTAAGAGCATGTGACTTTGAAGGATTAATCATAAGTGAAAAATGTCTCCCTTTGCATTGTGGAGATTAGCCTATTGACTTATTAAGACACAGAGCCTCCAAAGGCCTGTTTACAGAGGGATTGAAAGGTCATTTAATCCTGCTTTAGGGTTCGGAAACTTGCCTTTCTTGAAGTATGTAAGAGCGCTGTCTCTGGGTGTGTGATATTTTTAAGCCTGGAGTTCTTATGGAGTCATGGCAAAAGAAACAATAAAAGTAAATGTTTTTAAAAGTGGGTATATTCTCATATTGATTCATAGAAGACAAGAGCAGGGGGACTAATTGGACGGATGACCACAGCAAGGAAAGGCTCTTCCTTTTCCCCAATATTGCAATACTTTTGATCAGATTTACTTTTAATGCATCAAAGGAGAAAGTCATAAAGATGAAAAACACTTTAAAAGAAGGGAAATAGAGACTATAATTAGTTGTGGTTAGTTTAGGGCTCAAGGACTTTGCAGAGCAGCTCTCTACCCAAATGCAGCGTGTGCACACGCACATGTGTGGTTGAGTCGCGCACTTCCGTTTGTTTTGGTTCCTCTGGTGAGGCCTTTTTAAATTTAGATGTTCTGCAGTTGGAAAAACAGCACAGAAAATGCACAATTGGAATGAAGTCACTCATTTTGATGGCCTGCCCAGCCCTGTCGAGCAATCCTGGGAAAACAGCAATGAAGCGAAGTGAATGTAAGTCTTTCTCACACAGTCTAAGGACTTTTATGATGACCTTTGACGGACTGCACACACAGGTATGGATATAGTTCTGGCACTGATTTTTTTTTGCTTTAACTTTACTCAAAAAAGGGATTTTCCTTCACAAACAATTTAAAATGTGATTAAAAACCACCAAAACAGAACTATTGAGTATTCTTTGACAGTAAAATACAAAGCAGAAGAAAAACTATTTCTACATCTATCAGAAATAGTAAAAAAAATAGTAAAAATCAACATTTAGGACTCATGAAGTTTGACTTAAATAAAAGAAGGCAAGTTGGGCTTTTTAATGCAATTTAGTCAAAGACATTTATGTCACACATTTTGTTGATCCCACTTCTTTCTTTCTGGCCTCTGTTGTTTTGGATGAACTCTTGTTTTAGACCCTCTGATGGACAAATAAGATCACGCACCCCTGTCTTTTATTTGGGTGACTGTCAAAAGGTAGGAACTATTTTTTTTTTTCCAATAACAGATAAGAAGAAGGAGATCTGAAAGCACACATTAAAAAGCTGGGGCTGTGAATGACAGGTGAAACTATTCCCACTGTGTGAACCCTGCAATCACAACTACATTAATCTCACTGCAAAACATTAATGTTATAAAAAAAAAACTCAACATAAAAGCAGTTACTTGAAGTTGAATTGTTTCTATTTTTAAAGAGATATATTTAAATTAGGGCTGAATGGTGGTGCAGTGGTTAGAGTTCTCACCGTGGTTTAAATCCAGGCTGGGACTTTTCTGTGTGGAGTTTGCATTTTCTTCTCGTGCAAGTGTAGGTTTTCTCCCGGCCCCCAACTTCCTCCCACAGTCCAAACACAAGCTTCATAGATTAATTGGTGTCTAGAAATTGCCCTTTGGTGTGCATACAAGTATTTGAGTGTGCGGCCCTGCAACAGACTCACTTCCTGTTCAGGGTGTACCCCACCTTCACCAAACAGTAGGTTGGCACCAGCATCTCCGTGACCCCAAAAGGGATTCAGTGAATTTTGATGATGACAGATGTCTAAAACAAGATGAAACATATATTTGTAGAAATACAGGGAAGTTACAATTTTTCTTAAATCCCAAATTCCTGAATTTATTTCCAATTTTGGAATTTTCCGCACTGGGTTGCACCAGATTTCAAGGCACGCCCTCGATGAAGAGTACAAGTCCACTAGTCAGACTTTATTAACTGCGTTCACGGAACTTATTTGTAACATGCTACATGTTAGCCACGTTAGAAGCGTTAGTTTATTCACAATAACTCCCAGTCTGCAAAACACAGACAGATAATGCTACAACAAATGTTACTGTTGCTACGCTAAATCCCCACTATCTTAGTAACGCTAAATCCCCACTATCTTAGTAACGCTTAAAAAAAATGACTATCTGACATCGCTCCACGTTAGCGGCATTAGCATGCTCATGTGTAGCTCGCAGCCTTGTTTGCAACATGTCAGAAAAATGTCAAACAAGCTAACAGTATTTTAGTATAAAAAAGTATGTTGTAGTACATAAAACAATACTGGAACAAAATTAATAAAAGGAGAAAACAATATTTGTTTTCATAATATACATTAAAAATAAACCAGTAAAACCTGATGATGACTGATAAGCATGACAGTGGACGTAAAGTTGTCTGAAATTCTTCTATACAGCTCTCTTGAATGAGGCATAGCTGCAAACATGTAAGACAATGGCTAAGAAAAATCAATGTGTGACAATGATGAGATCAGAGTTCCCAGAAAGCAAAGATTCAAGCTGACATGGAACCTGTCTGGAAAGTAGGTCAAACATCCCAACTGATGAAGAGAGACTGATAACGTCAAAACAAAAAGCTCAGGTTCAATAATGTGAGATAGAGAGGATCTGCTCATTCCTGGGATGGGATGAGCAGTTCACATGCTTCTTCTGCAGATGAGTTATTACTTTGTTGAATAAATATAAAGATTAAACATTTACCTCTATCTACAATCTGGTAAGATTAAGTTTGTTTGTCTTTCATGGATTTTTCATCCAAAAAAACTCACAAAATTCATAATCAGTGTGTAATATTGTTACTTTAACAGGGGTTGTGCATCTATTTGTGTTGTTATTGCGTCATATTTGTGCAATTTAATGTGCTTCTCTGTGTTTTTTATGTTTTTAATCCCTTTTATGGCTCCTTGGTGGATTTGTTTTGTGCTGAGTCTTATATTTATGCTTTCCAGTGTTCTGAACAGCTGTGCTTTCAGATTTAGATTCATTTTTTTCTTTTTTTGTGGATTTCATATTTTTGTCTGAATATTGAATTCTTCAGATTTAAAAAGGATTGACACGATTTTTTTTTTCTTCTTTGACATTTCCTTGGTCATTTTTTATGGCCCATTTAATCTTCCTAGACCTCTTTTGTGTGTGTTTGTGGTTTCTCTGTCTGCTCAGCACTTTTTCAATCTATGTCCTTTTGTGTATATCTGCAGCCCCCATTTTGTGTCTCTTCTTTTAGCTGTCCTTTCTTTATTGTTTTTTGTTGGTTTACATTTTGGGCTTTTTGCAGAAAAACTAAATATGGTCTCTGACCCATTGGATCTACAGTAAAAAACATTGTTGTTCTTTCAAAATTCTTCATTAAAAAAGAAATAGCTTGTAAGGGCTTGTAACTTTACAGAGATTAACTGAACTTTGAGTAAAAAAAGGTAGTTATTTTCTAAAGATATAAAATCATATGTCTCAATTTTGGATGTTTGTAAGTTTTATATCTTTAAGTAGTTGTTTTTCAAGTATTTCAGCTGTATTTCAGTCCGTTTGCTCTCAAACAAAACAGTATTGCATCAAACACTATGTCTAATTTCTGATACTCAAAGAAGTTTTTTCCCATTGACTGTATAAGAGAACTGGACTGAGTGAGTGTGGTGTCAGTCGTAGAAAATTGATTACTTCTGACTCCAACAAATGAAGTTGCCATTTTTTTGTAATTTGGCTGTTGACATGTTGGGACCAGAAATCATCTGTAATCAGTGATTGGTTCAAGATTTCTATGACATCCACTCACCAATCAGGGGGGAGTTTGTTTGAAGTCCACACCCCTTACAACTTGAAAGCAGGCTCGGAGAATCTGTCAGTCAAACGTTTCTAATGTTTGACCTTAAATCACTACTTTTATTGAGGCATCTGCTTGGTCAGTTTATGACATGAATAACTTTCTCAATAGAAGTCAATGACTATGTCCAAATTTCCTGTTTAACTGCTTAAAAAGATTAAATAATACATAACTAACTACCCTGGGTTAGAAAAACATTTCAGATAGCATTCTCACTACTTTTTTGTTTTTATGACATCTACAATTTCACAAAGTAAAGACCTAATAAATATGAGTATTAGCAATGTCTATGTATGAAACCATCGTGTTCTCAGGATGAAAACTTGGATGGTTGATAAGAAAAGAAATTTAAAATAAAAACTTTCCCAAAAATTGCTGAAAGACAATGGTGAAAACACTATAAAGTCCACTATGTAGAGAGTAGTGAAGAATTTGGACTCAACTCATGATATTTTAGCTTTTTGGAACCAGCAAGTATGTCTTGTTTAGACACTAGGGGGAGGAGTCACTAAAATCCAGTTTTCATACACAGTCAGGGGTTTATCCCATGTGACAAATATATCTGAAATAAGTTTTTATACATTTAATGTAAAAATGAACCAAAATTCGATCAGTTTTTACACCCTAATGAGAAAAAAAACAGATGTATTACAGTGCAAATCTCAATTTAATAAGGTGATAAACCTATGTGACTGATTTGAAACAAAAATCAGAATTCGACGTTCTTGATGCAAGATGGGCACAAGTACTCGTGATTCCTGAGACAAAATTGCAAAGCAGTCACTTCATTGCTTTGTAACTAAAAACAACGAAAAGGAACAAAAAGACACATATTTGGCTTATATGTATGTAATGAAAAATCTCAGTGAAATTTCAGTCTAAATCATGTTGGTAATGTGTGAAAAATCATTTTTAAAGTCAGCTGAGTGTAATCATGAGTAAAATGTCACAAGTCTGTACATTTTTGCTTTGTTAAAAATTCTAATAAGCAAAAAAAAAGAAAATCATGTTATTTTTAGAGGATAAGTCAGCTCATTCAGCAACTGAAAATGATTAGAAAGGGGTTCACATGTATCAGTTCCTTTTTTTTAGATATAGAAAGATTAAGTGTCCACAAACAAAGTTCACTTTTGTGAGCATCATCAGCATCTCTCCTCTGGTCACAAGTTCTTGTGACTAAGCCTTTGTTGGTCTTTGTTTCATAATCAAAGAGATCTGATAGAGGTTTTCTGAGGCTGACTGCATTTGACCTCAGTTGAGTGAACCAAAGCTCTCCAGTCACGTGGGTGTTTGGCTGACTCAGCAAAAGTTCAGAGAGAGGCTGGGTTTACACGACTTATGAGTGTCACTTCCTCAAATTCCTGAACTTTGTTTTTTCTCACAAGTGGCCAATGTGACGGTCAGCCATCATGGAAGAACGAAGTCAGATCAACCTGACCTACATCACCGAGCGCATCATCACCATATTCTGTCCTCGTGGGTTTCCAGAGGATGTTTACCTTCACAACCTGCAGGAGGTCATTCCCATGCTGCAGTCCAAGCATGGATACAACTACATGGTGAGGAGAGTTTCTGAATAAAGTCAGATTTAAATAAAGTTCTCTAAATTCTCCTCGCCTGCTCTCAGCTCATCAACCTTTCCCAGAGGCATGATACGCTCACTCAGATGAACCACAAGGTAACGTTTATTTTGTTGTTCAGAGCAAGATGTTTCAGTCATGTGAGTGTGAGGTTTGTGGGTGTTTCTTTGGTCAGGTTCTGGAGACAGGTTGGCTGGATCCTTTGGTTACTGGTCTGGACCAGATTTTGTACGTGTGCAGAGAGATGGAGAACTGGTTACAGGCTGATCCGAAGCATGTCCTGGTGTTGCACTGCAGGGTAACACAAAACACACACAACACAACGAGGAATAATGTATTTCACTTCACAAACGGAGTGTAAGAATCAGTATAAAAGTTGTCAGTCAAACAGAAAGAAAAATAGAAAATGCAATTTCTTCTTAGGCTGTAAATACTGATCCCACGATTTTAAGTTAATGTAAAGACATGAAAGATCATAAAGAAAATTTATTAGTTTAAAATGTATTTACACTGACTACTATATTAGTATAAGTCACATTTGCATGTGATTAATAAATAAAGGCTCATTTGTTTGTTGTTTTCCCACTAACAACCACTAGAGGGCACTGTAGGCGTGTGTATCAATATTTGCTACTAACAGCAACACAGAAGAAGAAGTACGAAGTAAGTTTTACGTCAGGCTTAAAAGAAGCAACAAAACGATGAAGAATTCAACTGATTTGTTGATGTGAAGTGATATAAAGAGTTTAGCATGTTCTTCATGCTATGGTTATCTGAATAGTTGTTCATATGTTGCGCTATAAATTAGACAGTTAGGACCAAAACAAATTCTTCCCTTCTTCCTACCCCAACATTTAGCCCTCAAAATGGAGAGTTATGGAAAAATAGTCTCCAAATTCACACGTCATTTTCGCTTGATGACGTCACCAATGGTCGCCGGTCAGCTAGCATTAGCGTGGAGCTTCCAACGCTTAAACATACATAACAACAACGGCTTCATAACTTTAAAAATGTCATGCTACAACAAAAAGTCATTACTTACATTTAATTGTAAACCTTTGTGCTTCAGAGTGCACCCACATAAAGAAAAGCGCTTTTTCCCCTGCAGTGCGGTTTACCCTTGCAACGAAGGGCCTTGTTTCCCTCCACTTTGAGGGTGGGACCTTAAAGTGGCCCTACCATGGAAATTCTACTTTTTGATGTTCTTAATGCATTTTAATGTTCAATCCTCACTATAAAGAACCCCAAAGCGGCATTTTGATCCGTTCATGCATTTAAGAGTAATCCTCTAAAAACCTGCACTGTCTGCAGCAGCCCCTCCCATACCCATGGAAAAACGAGCGGATGAAACGTGCTTACATAGGATCGTTTCAAACATCTCCCTCCAGGAAGAAACTGTGCTGCAAGCTCCGCCCCCCGGCTTACACACTTTATTTATCCCCTTACCAGTGATAATCAGCGAAAAAAAACTTTAATTTTAGATGCAAAATACAGTATATATTCCAGTTGTGTCCTATTTTCAATACATTCCAGCTCTAATAGGTGTTTGTTACTTTTTCCGCGGCGCTACCTTAAGACACTACCTTAACACCAGGTCCAGCACAGCCGTGCAGAAGCCGCGTGTGTTTGTGTTGTGAAGGAGTTTAGTGATGGCCAGGCCTACTAAAGGCAGATATATCACATGCGCATCAATTTTCGAAGAAGTTTGGATTATTTTCGTGGGAGAAATACAGACACACGGATTTTGTCTGGAATGGCGTCATGACACATACAGCAGCAGCCCGCAGCGGCAGGCGGAGCTTCAGGAATCGAGCCGTTTTACTTCCGGGTAGGGAAAAATTCATGAAATATAACTAATATTTAATAAATAATTTGTTTTTTAGTGGTCCAAATGTAATATGTGATGATATATATGGATATAGTTCACTCTGAAAGGCTTAAGAAAATCATGGTAGGGCCCCTTTAAAAAATATTTCTGACTCGACTCTCACCACAAACACCCCTTCAAAATGGAGGGGTAGGGAGAAGGGAAGAATTCGTATTGGGCCTTATTCAATTCCTCCTATGTTTCATGAAGCTGAATAAGGTTATGGTAGTGAAACATGCACACAGTATATTCAGTCCATTATTGCTATCTATTTTGTTACTATGCCTTTCAAGATTAAATGTTGGTTCTCGGTTCTGTTTTGTAAAACAAATTTCTCACATAAATACAACTTGTATAGTATTTTTTTTTTTTTTTCGTATTTATTATGCATTTTTTGCACCTTTGATTTATACTCCAAAGTGACTTAAAGTGTGGAAATTTAAGCTCAAATGCAAATGTATTATATGATTTATGATATTATATTATGTTTGAGCCTTGATGGCAAACACTTTGAGGAACAAAATCTCGTTTGAGGATTTTTTTAAAAGATTACTCAAAATTTGCTGTTTCAATTTTGTTATAGCTAAATATATACATAAATATGTATATGTATATATATAGTTTCAATTCAGTCAATCTATTCCATCAGCTCTATGTCTTTCGTTCCTATTGGTAGAAGTTCACCTCCTGCTGTTTATCTTTTTTTAAGCTAGTAAGGTTTTTCTTTTTCCCATTAAGGTGTCGCAATAACACACTTTCACTTAGATAGCAGTCGTGGCTTCTTAGTGCTTCTATAAAAAGTTATGTATTTTAATAAGTCAAAAGAGAGTAAAGTGTCAAATTAATATGACAAAAGTTAGTTTGTCTGAAATTATCTACAGATTTTGGTTTTGTTTTCACATAAGAACATTTGAATCCTTCCCAAATTAAAAAAAATAAAATAAAGCATTTTTTTTTCTTTTTGATGTGCTTGCAGGGAGGAAAAGGCCTTCTGGGAGTTCTGGTGGCTTCTTATATTCACTTCAGCAACATGTCAGCAAGGTAACACTGATGTCTGAATACTTCCTGTTTATTAACTAAAGCTTGACAGCAGCATGAGTATCTTGGCTGCTGTTGTGAGAGACAAAACAACATGAGTGAGAGTCTCCAGCAGCAGAATACTGTAAGTGATTCAAACTCAGTCCCGCATAGAGAACCTGTGTGTTTGCTTTCTTTTTTGCTCTAATGGTGTCTATTTTTTCGTTCTATCAATGATATCCTGGTTTAGTAAACAGAGTGTGGGGGTATCTTGTATAATAAATAAAATTCACCCTATAGTTGCATTATGAGGACATAAAAAATGTCATTAAATGATCTGCATAAAAAGTTTATAACTTGTTCATTTATTTTGATAAACTGTTTCAGTGCCTGATTTCAAAATGCTAACCCTGTTGACACTGTTTTGTTTTTGTTTTTTACATCATTTTAGCGTTTTTAACATTCAGTCATTTTTTTTTTGTCTTTGAATGCTTCTTCTATTCTGGCATTTTGTTTTAAAATTTTGACTTGACCACTGAGTGTGCATTGGAGCAATTTAAGATCTTTCAGAAAATTGGTTTTCCATGACATTCAAGAATGTCAGTGAAAGTGACCTTTCAGCGAGCTCTGTAATGCTTCTGTTGAATTTGACTTCTTCTTTTTTTGTGTTTTGTTCATGTGCATTTATTTTTGCAGACGCTGTACTGAAATGCCTCATCAGTCAGCGCTAAAACATAAACGCTCTTTCAAATCCCACCTATTTAAAAAAACTTCATTCAAACCTCAACACACATCATATGAGTGAAACTGAAAGAAAAACCCAAAGTTAACACCCCTTTAACAAACCAATAAAGAGCCTCGTGTGTATTTTTAGATTGTAGATAAGGTAGACCATCAGAGTGACATTGAATGTGTTTGCTGCTGTTGTTTAATGTAACTGTAGAAACAAAAGAAGGCTTGTTCACACCTCAAATACCTTTTAACAGCAGTGCTTTTACTTATTTTTTTTTTAAATTAACTTTTCTACCTTCTACCATTGACTGTACATGAGAACTGAACTGAGTGACCCCACCACTCATGTTCCAAATAGGG
>NC_050515.1:21133903-21141666 GCF_002922805.2 Oryzias melastigma | reverse complement strand
ATATATATATATATAGTTTGATTTTACATAAATAAATACAACTTTTTTTTGCCTGCATGAGTTTTGTAAATTTCAAGTATTTTGACAATAGTTTTTCATCAAGGCAACAAACAAAGTTATTTTTTTTATACATATGGCTCCCACGACTGCTTATATTCCCTCATGTTGGCTCACACGGCCTAAAAGTGTCAGACGTTCAAACGGGTGGAACCGTAAAGGCTCAACACTGACATTTACTGTTGGGAGTATTTGCAGATCAAAGAGCACTGACACAACAAAAGACCTAGTGAGCGTCTTCAGCAGGCGAAAGGGCAGTCTGGCTCGCCGTGGCGACTTTAAATTTAACTGCTTCCTCCTTTTCAGGCTCTCCATTCAACATATGGGTAAATCCAGACAAAAGCAAACGTGACAACTCGGCACACGTTAGCCTGTAGGCAGTATTTTTTATCCTAAAATGTAGCAAACAATCAGATCAAGCCTGTTTTAAGCTTTCTGGTGTGCACGTGCGAGTGTGCACACTCTTCCTAGTTGTAAAGCTGACTCACAGTTGGGAAATATCTGGTTGGCATGAGCCTGTTTTGTCAGGTCAATGATATCAGCCATGTGGGAGATTACTGCTCTTAGTAAATACATTTTAAGAAATTTAGCTTAAAAATGAAGAATTTTAGAAACAAATTCTCTGACATGCATCAGTCTGAACAGACGACCTGCTTTCGTGGCACAAAGTGACTCCAGAGAGGTTTCCCTCTGTTTATGAGTCACGCTGGGTTTGTTGCAGCTCCAAGCGCAGACCGCTCTGCTAAAATCGTGAGATGGCAAGTTTACCCAAAAGGTCCAACTTGATTAAAACCACTCTGTTTTCATTCCATCCTGAATGCAGACTCTGTCTGGGCCTTCAGGAGTCTCCAGGTTGTGCTTTATTTTGAAAATTGGGTGGATCCTCCCAGGATTAGAGCCTTTAAACTTCTCCCTTCCTGGAAGACTTTGCTAAGGTCAGAGTTCAACGAGAGGAAAAAGAATGGACAAAAAAATAGATCTGTAGAGAATTAAATTTTTTTTTAAAATTGTCCTACATTTGATGAAGACTTCTGATTATGTCCATAATTTGATAGAAAAATTCTAAAGAGCAGTGAGACAAAAGAGGAACATCATGAGTTATCATGTACCTTTGGGATCTGGATAATGGCATTGATTAACCATGACTACTATATTAACATTCCTAAAGGAAATCATACTTCATCAGTTCAAGACTTGAACCTCAAGGACCCTCGTTGATTATCTCTTATTTAAAAAGTATGGAAAGAAAATAGTCTCACTCCGATTTGTGGGTGCATAATTCTTGATTTGTGCATAAATTAGGATTTGTGCATGCGTATTCTTGATTTGTAACTCCTATAATATGTTTTGTGCATAAGTAAAAAAATTAGCAGAGAGTCTTGATCAGACCACCGGCCCAACGATCTGCAGGAGTTTAGAAGGGCACTGCCTGCTATCATCATGACAAGGTGATCAGTGCTTGGGACAGAGACCCCAGTGTCTGCACTGTCAGGGTAGAGAGGAAGCATCAGGGCTGTAGAAAGGAAGCATCAGTTCTGAGAGATATATTTATTTTTAAAAAGGATAAGTGTTTTAAAATCACTTAATTAGACAATTTTTATATTAATTTTCAGGCACATCTGTTTAAGAAAGTGGGAAAATGTCAAGTTTCACCAGATATTAATCACAATCTAAGTTTAAAACAGCTGATAAGAAAACTCTAATGACCCAGCATTCTAGTTGTACTTGAACGCATCACTCATAGATGAGTCAGTGAGCGTGAAAAGAGTCTCACGATGGAATCCGTGTGTAACTTAGGCTTTGTCCGTACGTAAGAGGTGATTCGTGTGAACTTTATAAAGATATTTGTGTGTAATTAGTTTCAAGCTGTTGTCATTTTAATTTGTGCATGTGTAAATTGTATTTTGTATTTTTTTTTTATTTTGTAATTGTTTTATTTATGCACAAAACACATTATATCAGTTACAAATCAAGAATATGCACGCACAAATCCAAAGTAATGCACAAATCAAGAATTACATACAAATCATAATTTATGCACAAATCAAATATTATGCACCCACAAATTGGAGTGAGTCTATTTTCTCTCCATAAAAGTGTTCCTAGTGATCTTTGGATTATCATAAGGCCTTTTTTTTTGCCAAAATAATTTTCTAGGACATAGTTTCTACAGAGTGGCTGGAGTTCATTAGGAATTCACCTTTGAGGTGTAGGACTGTTGGTGCGAAGTGACCCCGCCCCCTTCCCGTTGCGGAGCAGAGCGGGGAGCTTCTACATTACAGCTACAAGTTTTTCCAAACAGCATTTTTTTCATGTGCTCTTGATTAACAAAAAATGAATAAATAAATACTCAGAAATGCAATTATGAGCTTAATTTAAATAATTATTTCTGAAATGTATTTAAAAACACAATTTCCATTGGAGTGGGTCTTCAAGAAATCTCGCAAAATTTCACTAAATGTATAAATTGGTCGAAGTTTTTGCCATAAAAAGACACAAATGCTCTTAAGCTTTTGGTAGCATATTTTCTAAAAGCTAGTGTCATTAGTTGTTCTTGTAATAATAATAAAAAAAATCCCTACATTTACTTAATCCATGTAATCATATCAGCAAGTCCAGAGATAAATAGGTTTAAAATAAAAATAAAGGATTTGTTTAGTTGTCCTGCACACTTAAATGTGATAAAGATATTATTTGCTTTATGGGGGAAATTATTTTTTGCTCTGATGTCAGCTTTTTCATTTTAACTCTTTAAAACCATCAGTAAAATCAACATTTCATATTTCCTTAAGCATTTGTTTTTGTCATTTTACATTTTTCCATCAATTAAGTCATTTTAGTGTAATATAAATACATATATAAGTATAAAATCTGTTTTTATGACCACTTGAATGTGTGTCCCTCTCAGTGCAGACCTCTCTCTTGACCATTTTGCCATGAGGAGGTTCTACAAAGACAAGCTGTCCACTGAGATGACGCCCTCGCAGAAACGGTGAGCGCCTCCACCTTTGGGGTCAAAGATAAGCTCCAGTTTTACACCTCGGATCCTAAATGTCATCAAGTCAATCCCCTGATCCGTGATCACTCAACCACACTGGTTTGTTTTTCAGGTACGCATGGACGCTGGGCAGTGTTCTAAAGGGGGGACTGAAGATGCGCTTCTCACCGTGTTTCCTCCTCTGTGTGGTTCTTCACGGCCTCCCCAAAATACACCCTGATGGAGGTGAATAAAATCACTACATATGTGCTCTTCCATTTATCAGCTAATCTTTCCTTAGAGCTTAAAGCTACATTCACGCCAAACGTGCATTCAAGCATCCTCGTCCAATAAAAAGTTTGTCAATACTCATTAATGCACGTTTTGGATTAATATGTAGCTACACGAGTTTCTGCAACCATTTTTGTGCTTTATGAACAAAACACTCGGCCATTAAGTGTAAATTGAAAGCTAAACCAGGTCAAACTTTGACTAATAAGGGACTTGGATTTGGCAGTGACATAAGGATGATGATCCCTTTTTGCGGTTTGTTCCTGGCTGGAAATTTTGCATGTCAAAATAAAACTGTGAGACCTGGAGCAACTTTTGTAAATCTTGCTCCAGGTCGACATTTTGGAACAAACTTCTTGCATCAGAAGGTGGTAGACATGCTATAGTACACAGTGGAAAAAGAAGAAGCCCCTCACTGCTTGTCCAGTGTGAACACCATGGGCTAAAAGGGCGTTAAAGACCCAGCATTGAGCACATGCCTGGTGTATCTGTAGCTCAGTTTGTAGAAACTCCTATGATCACTAACCCCTTTTTTAATGAGGACATTGCAGACAGACAAAAGTGACATTCCAAACTCAAAATTCTATTCCATTATAGGATCAGACTGCCAAAGCCTCTGTCTTAAACCAACGCCCGGTCCAGACACGGAACAGTGGGATCCTACAGGTTCAGGACTTTCAACGAAAAAATGAGCTCTGGAGTCTTATTTTACAGGCTGGTTGAGGAGTTTGTGTCATCTGCCTGACATAAATACCTTCCAGACACCCTGCAGTGGAGGGTTTGTTTACTTGTGTCCCACTAGCAAATAGCAAAGGAGCCAACTCAGGTCTTACAAAAGGATTATATCCTTAATGTGACCTGCTGACATCTTCATTTTCCAACTCTCACTCCTGATCCATGATAGAAAGTGTTGGAAAATAAATCAGCAATAGAGGTGAATGACACCACAGGCATCTGCTGGAGTCAAATATATTATGGGCTCTTACACGGTCATATACGCCGATGAGTCTGAAGTGTCCTGACTATAAAGATTATTCTCATCTGAATCTGGGGATTTTACTCTTTTTTTCTTTCATGAAATGCATTGTTTCAGGCTTGGTGGAAATGAAAACTAGTAATAAATAAACTGAAACTAATGACTAAAGAGAAACAAAAAATTAACTTAAAAACGTGAAAAAATGTAAACTTGAGAGAAGCAGAATTTTCCGGTTTCAGCCATAAGAAACACCTGCTCTGGATAATAATTATGGGGAATTTTTCAAGCACCTTCTGTGTCAGCTGATGCCATTTCTCCATGCAGGCTTTTGTGAGTGGATGTATTGAACAGGCTGGCGTGCTCTTAAACTGTACCCCCCTCCTGGGAAATTCCTGCAGCCCCTTCGGAAGCAAAAGTTTCATACAAGCATATGGAGTTGTCAGAGTTTTTGTGACAAACTGGAGGAGTTTCGTGACTGAAAAAAAAAAAATCTGCTAATATGTGAAACTGAAAAAAGGAAATGCAAATAAGCGGGAGAACACTGCATATATATATTTAGTAAAAAATATATATATATTCATATTCTTTATTTTTTCCTCTGTTTTTATTTCTTCTACATATGTAAAAAGGACATTAAAGAAAGTCTTGTCCCATCTGTGTCCTTTCATTTCCCAGGTATAAGAACTTGTGAAAAATCTTTTGAAATACTTAAATAAACTAACTATGCCAATTACTGTATTTACAATTATGACATTGTTGTATTTATTTATTTTTATAAGACTATCAAATAAATGCAGATACTTGGAGGAAAAACAAATCTGGCTACTCCCTCTTGACCAGTCAAGATGTACCCACCATTGGGAAAAGTTCAATAGTGATGACATCTGATTGTCTGAGTTACTGAGAAAAATAGAAAACTTTCTAATGTAAATGAATACTGTCTGCCATTTGCAAAAGTGCATAACTGTGTTAAAACTGTAACTCAACATTCTCTTCTCTACATGTGTAAGGGTGCTGCCTCTTTCTGAGGGTCTATCAAAGTCTCCAAGCTGTTTGCACATCACCAGTCTAGTAAGCTGCACATCTTTAAAACACTGTGAGTGGCATCAGGTTGGATCACCTCCTGAAATATGTGATCATCTCCATTTCAGCCACGCTAATGCTGCTCAGACGGACCGGCTCTACTTTGTGCTTCAGCCGGCTCAGCTGCTCAACGGTGACATCACAGTGAGTAGTATTCTTCCATTCATCTGTGAAGTTCATAATACTCATTATTCTATTTGTTAGCTCTTTTAATAAACTGCCTTTCGATGCAAATATTCATCATAACATTTTTGGTCCAAAATTACCTGAATTTAGCATCTAAATAAAAGCAGAAATAATATATTTTTTAATAGCTGGAAATACATTTATACGTTAAAGGGTTAAATGTGGAATTAATGTTTTAAGGAAACCTCCCTCACCTTACTGAGAAAGTGAGTAAAACTGTAACATTAGTAACTATAGTTTGCATGTTTGTAAAGTACAGAGCATACCTAATGACATGGTACACAAACAAACTTGTAGTCGCACAAAATTTAAACGAAATACTCATTTCTGGCCATAAAACAGTTCATACATGTGAACGAAATATTCATATTGACATTCATGGTCTGTTGGGTAAAAACATCGATATAGAGTAAAGCTACATGATGGACAGAGACGATATGATTGAGTTTTATTTTAGGCTAAAACACAAATGCATTCTAAAAAGCCTAAGATTTAATGAAATCATCATTTTTGTGAGGTATTAGGTATTTTACTGGCCACTCTAGAAATGGTATTAACATCATTATTGGTAATTTCGTAGTCAAAATTAGTATCTTGTTCTTAATAATTAACTATTTTGAGGCCGTGAATTTGTATTTTGTACAAATTAACTATTTTGTGGCTACAAATTAGCATTTGGTTGGAAAGAATTAACTATTTAGTGGCCAGGAATTAGCAATTTGTTCATAATAAACTAATTTTTGACCACAATTAGTATGTCACTCGTACAAATTAATTCTAATGTGGTCACAAATCGCCCACTATTATTGGTGCGATTAAACAATTTTGTGTCCCCGATCCATTCCACTCTCTGATTACATGCTCTCCCACTAGCTTACAGACCCTCACACCACCAACCTAACAATATCGGTGCTACAAAAATGGGGAGCAATATCTGAGATATTAAGTTGTACAGTTTTGAGCCAGATGACAGCTCAGAGGATGAAAACCAAGATGGATGGATCTTTTGTTTTTATCAAAATAGAGTGGTGCAGAGAGCTTGTGATCCATAGAGTATTTTTTTTTATCACAAATAATCTTCAAAATGCATTTTTTTTTGTCTGGTCCTGATTTAATGTTTGAATAAAGAAATACACAGGAATGCAATTTTAATCTTAATTTTCTTTGTATGTCTTCCATCATGAGAAAAAGTCCACAAAAATATGTTAAAAACACAAAAAAAACAATTGTTATTGGAGTGAGTGTTTATTTCATGGCCAGGAATTAGCATTTTGGTTGTCAAAATTATAGCATTTTGTTTGCATCATTTAACTATTTCGTGGCCAGGATTTAGTGTTTTGTTATACAATTTAACTGTTTCATGGCCACACATTATTTTTTTCCCCACGAGAAACAATATACATTAAAACAATACAAGACCTGTAACTAACTTAAAAAACAGGGAAAAAATGATAAAAATGGCATCAAATGTGGTCACAGGCTCAACTTTTTCCTAAGCCACACAGCAAATGTGTAATAAGTTAATTAAACTGGTTAAAATAAAAAGTGAGAACTTGCTGAAGAAGTTTAGGGATTGCAGAGAGCCAACAGCGCTCTTCTCTTTCATTTCAGGTGGTTTCTTATAATAAAAGCAGCTGGTCAGGGAGTCGGCAGGTCGTCTTCCGTCTTCAGTTTCACACAGGAATCACAGCCGGACACACCCTCTCTTTCTCCAAGGCGGACCTTGACTGCGCCTGTGAAGGTATTTATAACCTGTTGTCTGCGGAGTGCACACTGTACCAGCTGTTTTTAGAGCTCTACTCTATCACCAGCCCTCCAGACTTTAATCTGTAACTGATAAATCTGTCAGCCGGGCTGCTTCGTGTGCACCTGAACCAACTGTGGAGCGGTGTCAGGTGTGCAGGTGTGAAGGACGCGTGGAAACACTTTGGAGTGAAGCGTCCAGCTGTCTGATTTTTTTTTTTTACTCTGAATTTTCCAGATTCTTTGTTCCCAGATGATGGAAAGCTGGAGCTGCTGTTCTCTGAAAGTCCAGAAAGATTTGCAGGTAAACTACAAACTCCCTGTTTTATTTAAAAAAAAAGAAAAAAAGTAGAACAAATGCTACCAAGTGTATTTTTGCCGCACAATTTAGATGACTTTTTGTACTCTCTTGAAATACTTGGGTTATTTCTTCAATCCAATTCTTGGGTT
>NC_050515.1:21121163-21133805 GCF_002922805.2 Oryzias melastigma | reverse complement strand
CACAAAAATGTATTCTATTTCTACCTATTGTGTTGGGTTTAAAACAACCCAATTTGTGGTATTGTAAAATTTTTAATCAGTAAATTTTGGGATATAGATCAAGAGAGTTTGGGTTTTGTTTTGGAACAATGCTGTTCAGTTCGGTTTATGGTTCATAAAAATGTCTAAATATGCTCTAAAGGTCATTATATCATTTGTTAGTTTCATTTTGACTCTATTTAGATGATAACATGACAAGTTTTCTACTGTTTGGCTCAAATTCTGTGGGCTTTTTAGCAATGTTAGTTAAAGAAAATGTATGACATTAGAATGACGCCAGCTTAATGTGGCATTGAAAAAAAAAGTTTGAAAAAATTTTGACAAGACATATATTTTATACTACAAATTACAGTCAATTAAATCTATTTACCTTTTATGTCAAACTAATTTTGTCTTGTTTTAGGCTTTTTTAAAGGCATTTTTTTTAAACCATGTCCATTTTTTTTTGTTTCTTTTACTTCCAACACCATCAACATCTCACTAGATTCCTCCCCAAATGAGCCATATGAGCGATCCGAAGCCCCGCCCCTCAGACTCTAGATCTTTGGCATTGGAAGTCAAAGAAACAAAAGAAAACGCACATGGTAAAAATAAAAAACTGAGTACTTAAAAAATAGTGTTAAAAAAATTTACAACATCTGCAAAATAAGTTTGACTTGAAATATAAGTCTTGTCATTATTTTTTTAAACTTTTATGTTTTAATGCCAAGTTTTAGTTTCAATTCCAAGTTAAGATGACGTCATTATAACAATATGGTTTTGTAAAAAAATATTTCAAAATCATTTTCATTGAAAAAAAAATATTCCAAATACGTGATTTAAACTACAACAGCCTAATAATTGCATATTTTACTGTAAATCTTAATGCTGTATTATTATTTGTTGCTGTTTTTATTGTCACTATTTAATATAAACAGACCTTAGGTTCTGAGAAAGGCAGCAAACAAATAAAATGTATTATTATTATTATTATTATTATTATTATTATTATTATTAAAAACAGCCAGTTTTTAGGTTAAAAGGGTTTTTACATTAGGTCAGGACATCGTATAATTATAGTCAATTTTGTTTGTTTCTTTTTTTTATTTATTTTGTTATCATTTTTAATGAATTATTTATTGTTTATCTTTATTAATTATAGTTTATCTTCACATCATTTGTTTTACATTTTTAATTATTCATTTATTAACTTATTTTTAGTAGTCGTTTATCATTATTTTGTTTAAAATTATATTTATTCATTCATTTTTAGGCTCCTACTCAGCTTAGTTTTGCAACATACTCACTTAAATATTATAGAAACATTAAAGTTGTACTTAGCATTGCCCATGTGTTTTATTCCTTAGTATTTGGCTTTATTTTTTGTCAAATATGGTTTTACAATTAAAAATAACAAAAACAAAAAAAATGAAGATAGTGTTTTTTAGTTGACATTTTTAACTAGAATCGTATTTAATAAACAAAATGTGTTTTGTTAATGATTTATGGTATAATGCTGGACACTGACACAGATTTAATGAAAGCTCTTCTTTATGTCTTCCTCATCATGCAGAAGAGAAATTTGGTGCACCCTTACAAACTAGTGAAAGCTCATCTGCCAGGTGGGGGCAGTGTTAGACACAAGGCCAGTCAGAGTGGCCCTCAGGACCAGCCATCAGGCTCTCTACAGGAAACACTTTGCGGGGTTATCACACACACACATCAGACAGGAATTCAGACTGAAGTCCCTGTAAACACAGGCACAGACTTACTGCAGGAGTCCCAGTCAAGAAAAAAAAGCCCACATGGAGCTTGGACTTGTATTTGACGTGAGGCCCTGTGCTGTGCAGTCACATGACGGACATGTCTGTGTCTGTGTGTGAGTGGGCGTGTCTTTTGTTGTTGCTGTTGTTGTTCCTGACAGGCATTTGTCATTTTTTGGGTTCAGGAAGAGAACTGTGGCACAACGGACCAACGGTGACCGTGGACTATGACACCTTGGACCCCTTGGTCAGACGCGACTCGTATCAGGACATGTCTGGTCTTCAAACAGGTAACCCACACCACCACACACACACCAGTAATACAGAAAAACTAACTAAAAGAAACATCTACGACTCTTTTTTTTGTAGTATGATGTCAAATCACAGGAGTAATTCTCTCTGATCAATTATAAATCTGTCAAACTTTTGCTTATTTTTAATGTGTTCTGTGTACTTAAGAAAAAATTACCAATTTATGCTGAAAGAATTTCATGAAGAACATTTCCTGAAAGCATTTAGGAAGCAGGAAACGGCCTTTTTGTCTGTGGAGGAAGAGAACAAAGGCGAAAAACTTGAAACGACAAAGAAAACATTTTACTGGAGTCAAAGTGGAAAACACAGAAATGGTCATTTGCGGGTATAAGTAGTCCTGCGATGAATTAATATGACCCGTGATTAATTCATCAAACCTAATTGCTTTAAAAAGCCTCATTTTGAGGTATTTTCATTTTAATCTATGACATCGTGCTAAGGTAGAAGACCAAAATTCAACTAAAAAAGTGGCTTTATGAAGTTTTTTTTTTACTCTACTTTTACCACCAAGGGGTATTTTTTCCATCTCAAACAATTGAGAGAAAAAAAACAATAACAACATCAGGTCAAGAGTGTTTAATTTAACACATCAAAAACAGTAGAGACACTTTTGTCAGGATTCTAAAAATATTGAACACAGGCTTCAAATGAATGCCATTATAATTAAGATGAAATACAGCATTCCGCAGTTTATCATATCAGCAAGACAGCAGAAAAGACGAGTGATTTCATGGTTTCCTTCAACCTTTATGGTGAATTTGATCATTTTGAAGACTGGGATGCGACAGAAAAGAAAGAGAGAAAGAAATATAACTAGAAGAAGATGAGGAGGCGACACCGAAAGAATTGAACTGACTTGAATTTTTTGTTATAACTGAACAAAATAGGCAGTAGAGGTACATTTTTCCCTCAGAAATGACAATCAGCATATTCTCCACTTTCCTCCACTGCTTCAGAGTAAGATCAATATAGGATCGATAGCCGTCACCATGACAACGCGTCACTATGTGTATCAAATAGTCCACTTTTTGTCAAAATAATTTCAACCTAAAAGAAAAAACAAGATTTAAGTGCTAATCATTTATTATTTGTTTATTTCTAAAGTGACCATGGTAAAACCAGGATGAGGCCCTTCAAGATATTCATTATCAAAAATCAATGGACTTTACTTTGCGAATTAACCTCTCAACGTCGTCAGGCCTTCGCTCCGTCCTTTAATTTAAGATAACGAACACCTCATTGAGGGTTGTTAGACTGCAGCCCTTGAGGGCCGGCTTCCTGCTGGTTTTGGTGACCTGGATCAGGTGTGTTTAACCATTAAGGAGCTTCAGTGGTAGCTTAGTTAGAAAACATGAAGGACACACTCAAAGCCTGGAGTTTGACACCTGTGCCTTACATAATAGATAATAAAGAATAAAAATGAGTTCAATGTAATTAAACAAATAACATACTAATTTATCTGTAATTAATTAATTGACACTAACGTGATAGTTTGACACCCCTAGTTATGAACCTTATTAGGTTTATCTAAAACTGCTAGTTAAACTGTAACAAGACGTGAAAATCTCTATTAAATTCTGGACATCATAAAGGTTGTTATTTGAATATTATAAAATTTTGAAATTTGTCTCTTTTTTAGATAACATTTAATTACAAATTGATAAAAACTGACATGTTATTGAAAATATTTCCATTCGGACTCTTGCTAAGCCAAAAGGTGAACATTTCTTGCTACAGGAAACCTTTTATGGTAAAAAATAAACTCTAAAACATCATTGGTGCCCACTGTAGCTTGTATAAAACTGATTAAATGTTAAATTTTTTTGCTAGGCAACTTTTATTTTGACACAAAGAAATGAAAGTTGCAGATTTGTCCCCCCCCAGAAAATATATTTTTTTGTTACATAATGGTGACTTTTTGATTAATTATTGATTAATAGACAATCTTTAAATGGACAGACTGATGGTAATGGATGCATAAAAAGAGGGCTAAACTATATGGATGTATCAATGGATGGATGGACAAAAGTGTGCATAGATAGAAGAATCTATCGATGGGCAAATTCATAGAATAATGGATGTTGCCAGTCATTCCTGAGCAGCGCACAACTGAAAATGTCTACTTCTGCATCTGTGATCAAAACAGTGGTGGCTTGGGATGTCTGGTGGAGGAAAACAGAATGCGGGCCTCTGTTTTAGAACTTAGTCACAGCTACAGTGGCAGAAATGAAATCCTGTTCACCTGTTCATTCACATTTGTTATGGGACGGATAACACATCAATGTAAGGCTTGGGTCATCTGAAGACCATAAGAGAGCACAAGGGTTAAAGGGTAACTAAACAATGGATTAACTTTTTTTGGCTGTTTATCTGTACACATGGGGCTTTAAAAGTCCGGAATGTTGGTCCACGCCAAATTTTTGACAATTTAAAATAAACTAAAATTAAAGTCTAAAATTGTCTGTGTGCTGACCCCTAGAGGCTGAAACAAGGTATTACAGTTCAATTTTGTGATTGGTCAAGTGGTGTAAGCCCCACGCCATTTCAGAAGTTTCAAGTAATCATGCTCTGTAGCTCCATTATAAAAGCCCATCTTTGAACGCCGTCAAGGTGTTGGCATATGACTCTGACAGTGGCAGAGCTTGCTTTCTCGCTAATCCGGCTCCTGAGCATTTGGCGGGATGGGGAGACACCCTGCTCGGGCCTTAGTATATTTTTCTTATTTTCATTGAGACAATAATAAAAACATCCTCTGTTTTTTTAAATCTGGGCTAAGAGCGGAGTCAGTCTCCAACCAACAATCTTGTTGTGTGTGTCATTTAAATTAACCTTAGAAATACAACACACGCATGACAATCACACATTCCATTGTCATGACGACCCTTGAGGTGGCTGTATGAGCCACAGGAGAATTGCAAGAGACACCTGCACTCCTCTTGAGATGCAGCCGCTCCTGTTTACGACCCTCCACAGGTCCAGACAACCCAAAAACCTGCAGTGTGTGACTAGGACTTCAAATGTTGTCACTTTACAAGCTACAGATTGTATGTTTCTTAGAATCTGTCTATTCAGTCTTCAGAACCTGCTGAATCCATTTCAGGGTTGCCGGAGCCTATCCATGAACTGTTGGGCGATCACATCACCAGTCTGTTGCTACACACTCACACACACCTTGAGACAATTCAGAGATACCGATGAAACAGGTTTTTGGACTGTATGAGGTAACTGGAGTACCCGGAGAAAACCTCCAGGGAGAACCTCCACGTAGAAGGGTCCCCGCCGGGATTTGAACTAGAGCCTTCTCGCTGTGAGGCGAATGTGCAACATTTAGGGCAATCTAAAGGTCGTCTTTGATAAATGAAAGTCTCTATTTGTGGCTTCAGAAAGCCGACTTTGATGACTTGTATAATGGTGGTCGTCACAGCAGCAACACACCAGAGTTGTTGGATATATGATAAACATGATCATTCTGAGAGAACCTCTTGATAAAACTCCCCCCCCCAAAAAAAATAACCAACCGACACAAAAACACAACAGCTGCAATGCCATCCTGAACCACTCATTGAGGCTTCAGCTCCAGCTGTTTTATTCCACGGCTAAATTCTCCCCTTTGCCAGCCGTGTAATTTAGATTTAGAGTCATGTGAAAAACTCACAAACACACACACACGGGGGACAGGGAGCACTCAAAAGCGGGGTGAAGGTGCTGGTTAGCGGCGCCGCTGCACACAGGAATGTTGTTTTGAAGTACAGGTGGTTCTACTCTGCCCTCAGCTGCTTCTATCGCTCCATCTCCTCATCTTTCCCTTTCTTCTGCTGCCTGCTTCTGTACTTTCAGGTTCAAGTTGCAGGTTGCAATTTGTCCAGTGTGTCCCCCTCCCCCCTCCCTTCAGCACAGATTCCCTCCAGATCCCGCCTCCGTGTTTACATTCCCCTTCTCCAAATTTGGGCAGTTCAAGGTCGCCGTGCTGAGAACTTTTTTTTTTCCTATTTCCTTGAAAGTGTGTTGTGTGTGCCGCACACCCCTCAGATGTGTGCAGCTCGGGTGAATGATCCACACTTTCCTGCTCCAAGACGCATGAGTGCACACTCTCTCCCCTACCTGTGTCAGGCGGGACAGGATGCGAGGGGGAGGGAGGAAAACGCTTGGAAAGGCGGGATTCGCAGTGGAGGAGTGACATGAGGGTAAAAGAAAGAGGGCGGGAATTGGTGGAAGGGGGGGGGCTGTTAGCACCTTCACAGAAAGAATGTTCTCTGCTTGTCTTCTTCAGACAATCGAAGCTGCTCTGAGTCTGTTCCGATCTGCTTTCACTCCCATCCTCTGTCATCTGTTCCTCTTTTCCTCCGGATGCTCCAGCAAAGCCTTTCCATCCTGTTTCTCTAGCCCGAGCTCGGGACAGGGAAAGTTTACCCCTGACTGCCGGTAAAGTATTCCTTTCTGTGCTGTTTTTGTGGATAAATTCAAGTCTATTCTGCCTTGAAATGATCGGTTTGTGAGGATCTCTGTGTGAAACTTCTTTAAGCAGCTGCAAAGTTTTACCATGCATGCCTAGTATTTGGGTTTTATTGCCTCTCTGGACTTAAGAGGCTGTGCTCACACAGCTCTGGTATTCACTGTATGTATTCTTACAGTCACTGTTCACAGTGAAGCTCTCTTCAAATCCAGAGGAACTTGAGTTTTCCCCTCTGCTAATTTTTTAGGGAGTAACTAATCTATTTGTAAGTAAGATTGAAAAAGAAAATGTGGCAAAAGCTTCTTATTTACTACAATCTTAGATCTCCAGTGTGTTGTCAAAACCCTGCGTGCGTCAGTGAGCGTTCAGCGCCGTCCGACCTCAGGTAGACGTGTTTGACGGACACGTCCCCCGTGACACACAAGCTCACCCATGCATCCGTCAAGCCCACACAAAAGGGCTCTATGTTATCTACACAGACGACGTCTGCAGCCATGAGTCATGTACAGCACTGATGCAAGCGTGGAGTCACGTGTGGCTGAACAGGATTGATAAAACATGGATTAAGATAAAGTTTTAAGATACACATTTGAGGCTCAATCAAGAACACAGCAAACATAATCGCACCGGACAAGCAGGGAGGGACATCTACTTCTTTTTCTGCTGTTTACTAGCACATATCCATCACCTACAGCTGGAAGAGGCTTGGTTTGAAATAACAAAAATGCTTTGGTTCATGGCATTATTGCAATGATGGAAATGGATTACCATCATGCCAGGGGAGTCACCTTGGTTTATCTTTACTTGAAAAACAAACGAAGATGTTGTCAAGAATGTCACCATGTTTGGGTCATACGTCACTACCAAATCTGAGTCTCTAATAAAAGTTCAACCTAGTTTAACTTGGAATGCGACTTATGTATATAGAGCAGAATAAGTTGTAAAAACTTTTGTAACTATGTGTTAACGTGAAAGCCTGAAACGTGTTTTTAGCTGTGCTTACTTAGACTTTTCACTGGACGCCTGAACGCTTGTTGCGATTGGCAGGGTGAACATTGGCAGTGTGAACATTGGCAGTGTGCTTCAGAATTGTTAAGTGCTGCATGACTCCTTTGAGTTAGTTTCTTTGTCATACTTGTAGAAGTAGAACATATAAGTCTAAGGCAGGGGTGTCAAACTCAATCGCACAGAGGGCCAAAATCCAAAGCACACCTTGGTCGCGGGCCAAACAGGATAAACATTTATTGAACACACAAAAACTAAATTTGTAAGACTTTTAAAATTTAACTTTTTAACGTGGATTGAACCTCGAGACACGGCCAGTACCAGCCCCCTAACCTGGTACCAAAACCCTAGCCCTAATCGCTTCTGGTACAGCGTCCTGAACCAGTGCTGATCCACCTCCGGTACCGGGTTATGGTTAGAGTTAGGATACCGTCGCGGTCCATGTCCCAGTACCAGACCGGTCCCTGTTTACGGCCCGAAGGTTAGGGAGCATTGATTCAATTGGAAGTCAAAAAATGACGAGTTGGGGACACCTAAAACCTCAATTTTTTACGTGGAGGGGTCGTTAACCATGCGCCAATATATGATGACTTGGGAGTAAGAATGTGTTGCAATATGATACCAGTGCAAGATAACATCAGGCCGTTAATAACAAAAATATAAAATTATATATATAATCACACAGCCTGATCCGGCCCCCGGGCCTTGACTTTGACACGTGTTGTGTTCTGGGGAGGGTCAACATGGTGTAATTGTTACTAATAACTATCATGCTACATTCACATCGCCCTTGACAACACACGTTCAGGCTGGCCAACCAGTGTAAAGCCTATTTGGATGGGTGTATATGTGTGTGTAAGGCTATTCCGTTAGAAACTCTTGCATTCACAAGTTGCTACGCAAGTTTCTATGACCATTTTCGGGGTACAAGTACAAAACGCACAACCATTGAACTTGCTTTGAGAGTCGAACCATATCAAACTTTTACCAATAATGGACTCTGATTTGGTAGTGACGCTACATTTCGCACCAACTCTCTTCCTTCTGTATGTGGCGGACATGCACTAGTAAACTGTAGAATAAGGAATAAAAGCCCCTCCTTGCTTGTCCAGTGTGAACACCATGGGCCAGAACGTGTGTCTAATGTGTACATAGATTTAATCATTTTTTTTCCTTGTAAAGAAAACATTGGATATCTACTTGGAAAAATGAAAACATGGAACAAATGACCTGTTTACCTCAAAAAGCCTAAAACAATAACAACTGTCTGTTTCCCGACATGTATTGAGTAAAATATTGCTAAATATTTATTAGTAATGCCTTACATCGCAGAATAGTACTGGTCCGTGGGACACTTGGTACCGAGCTTCATAGGAAAAGAAAAAAAGAAACACAAGATTTTTTCCATTTTATTTATAATCTGATTCTGAAAGAAACCTTACTTTGGAAAACTGCTGGATTATCTCCACCACACCCAACTCATTCTTGATGCATGTCCAATCACTCAGTCACAAATGAAAAAATACCAGTTTTAGTGACTGAGCTTCCATGTTGACACTTATGGGTTAGGGTACAATCTATATCACATTTTTCTGGTTCCTTTACAAAATCTGGTCTACATATAAAAATTTAAACCAAATGCAGATATTTGACAGAGGATGATGATAAACTTTACCCTCAAAAGTTTGGGGAAACTGGAGGCTAATAACCAAAAAAGTCCCACTTCAGCCTCGTACAGGCCAGTCTGGGGAAAATATAGTTTGACATTAAACCAGTTTGTGGCTTGAAAGGGCTCGCTGACCAATGCCTTACACTACTTAGTTACAACAAAAAGTAACTTTGTTAAGTAAAAATGTAATATTTCATGTTGATCTAAAAGACCAAAATATTTATGTGCCCTTTTTATACGTCAAACCATTGTATAACTGCATCATTGTAGTTACGTTTTTATTACATAATCAGATACGAGACACATTGCAACTGATAACTGTCACAGAATCTTTTTCTTCATTATTTAGTCATTTTGATCTTGTTGATATGCTTGGAATTAAATACTAAAGAATTATTTTAAAATTACATTACAAACTTGAGGAAATGTGTGGTCAAAGGAGTTAAGTTGGCCTTGTTTTGGGTCAAAATATTGATTTTTGACTACAACACACATGCTTCACATTTTTGTCAGGCTGTGGTGTCAAAAAATAACTGATCTGGTATTGTTTCTGTGTTAATATGGTTGTGTGTCCTTGAATTTTTGCAAACTATCTTTTAGTTTTTTTCCTTCTCTGGTTATTAGAAGCACATTGTATTGTTATGAGTCAAAAGCATTTGAACATTTTGGCGTGGTGCACTCACGATTTCTAACCATTGTAAATGAAACCTTTACAAAAAAAATGCTTCATCCAATTTGGTTTGACACTGAAATTTTGCCAAATTAAAGTTAGTCACACGAGTACCGTAATAAATATTTCATTTCAAGGCGTTGGAAGTGAGCAATGACAATAAAAAATAAATCATATTTGTTGGTAAAAATAAAACATTAACAAATGTAGTTACGGACTCCTGGTATGCTACAATATTAATTATCTGTTTGTAGCTGTCACTGTTAACAGTTTATTTTCTAAAAAAATAGATTTGACTGACAATTTTTACAGTGTACAAATAAAAAATTTAAATCCACCTATATTTCGGGGGAAAAGCTGTCTTTTGGTTAGATTTTTATTTGTATGTGCACATCTGACTTAAAAGAAGTCAGATGTGATATAAAAAAAGATTAATAAGAAATCAATCAAAATTTTTGTTGTTTGTAACAGGATGTTGACAACATTTTTTGTCATCTCACAGCTTCTCCCCACTTCCCAGAACCTGGAAATGGAAGCTTGCGCCGGCGACTGAGGAATAAGAGTAGAGAGGAAGGAGCTTTCCAGTCGTCGGGCCCCAACAGTCCCGGCCGCAGTGACCGAGCTCCCTCAGCTAGCAGCGACTCGGGTCTGTCTGTAGCCTCGCAGGGGCTAAGTGGAGCCCAACATAGAGGCGAGTCCACACCGGACAAGGGGACCCGTGGAGGGAAGCTGATCTTCAGGGCAGACCCGGACCCTGCACAGGCTCTCATGGAGGTCATGGCACAGCTAGCTTTATCCAGTGGAGCAGAGGCAGGCGTGGCCATTAACGGAAAGTCTCCAAGTGAGAGAGAGACGGATATATTGGATGATGAGGACGAAGCAGAACATGCTGTGGACGGGCCAAGCTCCAGCAGCGGTTGTTCCCTCTCATCCAAAACGCTAACCGAGAACTCTACCGGTCGTTGGGTACGTCAACACCAGGCACCGGGTACCAGCAATAGCTTCCTCTCAAAGGATAAAGAAAGAACAACAAAGACCAACAATCAACGGCCTCCACATCTGCTCGCCCCTCACACTCCTCCTCGAGGACTCAGCAGCAGGGAGGTAGTGCACACAGTGCTAGTGGATGGGGTCAGCAAACAAACTGGCAAAGATCATACACTCACCACCACACTGGATCAAGAAGAAGAGTTGGCAGCTCTAACTTCAGATGTCGATGAGTCCATAGAGCAGCTGAATCAGCTGATTTTGGACTTGGATCCGACTTTTGTTCCTGTCCCTACCTCCCTGTCCCCCTTGTCACGCACCACCTCCCTACAGACCAACGGTCTCAGCCACAAAGGAAGTAGCCACCGATCAGGTAAGGCCACTCTTTTGACACAAAAACAATAAAAATCCAATCTACCTGGTGAAAAAGTTCCATGAAGAAGATTAAAAGTGTTTGTATGTATGACTGTGTTTGCTGTAAGAGTGGAAAAAATTGTTTCAACAAGCTGAGGACGATGTAAATAAGGGCCCTGCTTGTGACACAGAGATGTGTTTATCTTTAGAGTCAGCCATATTTTGAGTGGAATTATACAGAACTTGGAGAATAAAATAACATAATTGGGACGCATTGCTGAGGAACACTATCAGATTTGTATCTCCTCGAAGAATAAGATAAAGAAATCACAGATTTGCACTCAGCTCCACAATCTCAGATTTTCTTTGACAGATTTGCTTTGACTCAGTGATCTTTAAAAAACACACTGGCAACTTTATCTGCAAAGTGTCTCATTTATCCAGGGCGTCTTGAAGCAGAGTCATGGCATCTGGACTTAAGATCTTCTTACTTGGATGAGTGGTGAAACATTTCTAGAAAGAAGATTTTTAGTCCAGATGCCATGACTCAACTTAAGGACCCAAGCAACTGTTTTTGTAAAGCTGAATTAGGGAGTTGTCCCTTGAAGCACGTGAAGTCTCAAACACACAACTTGGACTACTTCTTAATGGTGTGTAAAGTGAACCAAGTCACTCAAATGACTGTCAAAAAACCCCACCGTGCATTCTAACAAGTGTTTGATGAAAGACTTGACAATAGGTGCCACATCTTTAGTCTTCATCCATTCTGCAATAAAAACTCACTGGCCACAAGAAATACAGTAGTCCCACCCCAGGCATGGGAAAGTATACCTTGAAGACTTGGGGGTTTGCTTCTGAATAAATTATTTACTGTTAAAAGAATTTCACAATGCTCTGAACCTCAGCACAGGTTTGGTTCTGAGAACCAAGTCATTTTCGGTGGGTGTGACCCCAGCAAGTTGTCTACTACATACCTGTATTGATTAACCCAAGAAGAGGATGTAGTCCATTGGACTCACTGGAGACTTAAAACTGGCCGCTCCATATCTGATAGAATTCTCCTGAGTACACGATTAGTGTTGGGAGTTGCAAAATAATTTTATGTTTCATTCACAATTTGAGGTTGAATGGTAGAGGTAATCAGTTTATCAAAATAAAGATCTACAGCAGTAGTCTTTAACCCTGGTCCTCAAGAACCAAATTGTTTACTAAATGTGCATTTTCTACTGTATTCTACTGCTAATTAACTAGATACCCTTGAGTCATCCAACCCTGGTAAATCAGTAGTAAGTTGGGTGGATATATGTTTACAAAACATGGAGAATGGTAGATCTGGAGGACCAGGGTTGAGTATTACTACCCCACAACAATGTGGATTTCTCACTTGCTGGTTTATTAACAAAAAATACAC
>NC_050515.1:21100339-21121023 GCF_002922805.2 Oryzias melastigma | reverse complement strand
GAGTATTACTACCCCACAACAATGTGGATTTCTCACTTGCTGGTTATATTAACAAAAAATACACTAAACAAGACACAGTTGATTTTTATACCAATTGTTTGGCGTAGCAATCAAAAGACTTAAACCAAAAATACAAGAGGTTAAAAGTAGCTTTGTTGGATTTAAAGCCACACTAAAGTCTTTTTTGGCCATCTACCAATCTCAATGTTTCAGACATGGATCTGCAACACCCAAGTAACCTTTTGGATAAGCTGGACAGGATTTGATGGGGTAGTCCACTTTTACACCCAACCTAGTTTTCTGTGAGAAAGATAAATTCAAAATGATCAACACCACAAACTCACAAATACATGTTGGTTTTAGGCCTAATAGCAGCAACTTCTGTTTAGTAACAAACCCTCCAGGTTGCACCATACTTATCTGATCAGTTAAGGTCATGTTGGGTATGAAAATATGATGGATAAAGACGTCATCCTGTCAACTCTGAGGTAATTTTGAAAGACCATGACCTTCTACTGACAAGTTCACTGCTTCGACAATGAAAATCCAGCGAGTCAGAGATAGTTTAAGGCAGGGGTGTTAAACTTGTTTTGGTTCGGGGGCCAACTTAAACTCGTCTGATCTCAAGTGGACTGAACCAGGAACATAATAGCAGAACAACCTATGGTCAACTTGTTATCTGTTGCTTTGTTTTTGTTTAGTTTTTTATCAGTTGGAAAAACTTCCTCAAATAACGTTGTAGCCTAATCACTTATTATTATTTTAGAGCTATTATTATTATCTTTGTGGCAACAACATTTTGGTAATTGTGGTGTCACACCTGATAATTTTCATAGCAACTTAACAGCGGTGAGGCTGGCTGGCAACCAAACTGCATCTTACCGAGACGTGGCAAAGAAATGCTGTTTGTTTCTTTACCTCTTGTTATGCCAGTATTCCTTTTCCTTTGCTTCCCCTAGTGGCAGAATTGCACATTGCGACCATTTCTTTAAATAACCATAACTCGCCACCGGAATGGGCTAGAAACTTGTTTTGTTCATATTTTTTTCTCCTCATGACTGGGCCGGATTAAACCATCTGGAGGGCCGGATGCGGCCCGTGGGCCGTATGTTTGACACCCCTGGTTTAAGGAAAATCTTATTAGATATTTTTTTACTATTTTCCAGACAAAAAATAAAGTCTAATACGTAATTATAAATGAGTAAAACTAAGAGCTAATTCTAAACACTAGGCTGAAGACGAATGAGTCCTTTGAATTCTTGACCCAAAATGTTAAACTCAGAATATGCCTGTTTTCCTGATTCTTCTTTATCGTTTCACTTCAACCTGCTGAGATGTAAGATTGATTTTCTTTTTTCCTGTCATATCCACTGGGACAGTGCTTGGAGGAAGAGGCCCATATCAGCCTGTATTACTGATTTATTTTCTGTCCAACATCAATTCAGGCCCTGTTAGCCTAAAGAGCAGCTGGTCAACCAAAGCTAGCACCTGAGAAATCTCCACAAGGAACTCATGGACAATAGAGGACCTTTGCAACTCTTTAGGGCTGACATTTATCCTCCTACCCGACTGTGTGTGCGCTTTTAGATCTTCTGCAAACATTTTGTGTTCATGAAATAGAGCTTTGCTGTTTGTACATACAGTAAATAGGTCAAGAGTGTCAGGGGGGTTGAAGTCTGATATTTCCTGAGGGCCCTTTTTAAAGCAGCAACTAGCGCTTGACTTGCTTCATTACTGTGAGTGTGTGTTTTCCAGTGTATGTTTCAAGGCAGGAACTTGTAAGTAATCAGGAATGCTTTTGAAGTTCTGACACAACGCTTCGCCCTTGTTCGCTCTCTCATCATTTTCCTCTGTAGAGAAAAGGTCTCGAACAAATACAGAAAGCTTGAAGTGATACTTGACACTGCAAACCTCCATGGAAGCTCCCTCGGCTGGGCCGCCGGTGGGATGGTAACTGGATTAGTTTCAGCTGACTCACTGAAGGCTTTTTTCTTTTACTCGATTTTAAAAAGATGGGTCCCCACAGTGAAAACTGGGCTGCTTTTATAATTATAAAGTCATGCATAAAACGAAAAAAAATGTCACTCTTAAAAGTAAGTGTTCTGTGTTAAACCAACTGTGGAAGCATTGGGGGAAAAACTTTTACTGCTTTCTTGGAAATTGAGAAAGCCAGATGCTGGTCTAGCAATCTACAATGAAAAAGATCATTCAGGCTCAGCAGGTCTTTGGAGAAACCCAAACACCAATCAAACAAGCTGTCACACATGATGGTGGGAGGGCCGTCATTCTTCACAATAGCAGGGCTTGTTTTGGAACCGTGAATCCTGCAATTTTTTTTATAGTAACCATATAGATAATGTTTTTTTTATTATTTATGCTATGTGACCCTAAAATGTAAAGATTCAAATTTCAGTAAAAAAAAAATCAAAAACTTAATTACAGACTCACTAAACTTACTAAAATCAATGAGCAAAAACACAACTGTAAATTGAAATGTTGTCTGTCATTCCTTTAATCAAAGTCATATCAGAAATGAAGAACATTAGTTAATACGTTGCTATATTTTATTCAGTTTGTGTTAACTTTGTCTAACACGTTTTACTCAGTGTCTAGTAAATCGGTGAAATTTGTCAAATTTGTTAACTGACCAAAGTAGTAAGAAAAATAAACATATAAATTTAATTTATAATATTTTTGCACACATTTTTGTTAACAAGAATTAGGTTTGAATGACTTAACAATTACCACTGATTAAACTTTATTTAATTACATCTTTAGAAGCTTTAGATCAAAAGCTGTGGATGTCTCTGTACAAATAATAGAGAATATTAACATCAAGCTGCACGTGTGGAAGTTCATCCCTGAGATCTTCGTCTGCACCTTAGCTTTGAAAGTAAAAGTAATAAATACACATAGAGGATGACATGTTAGGTAACATATATTTCGCACTATGGGGCGCACCAAATTATTAAGTGCACTGTCAACGAATGGTCTATTTTTTTTTCTTTTGTCAAATATTAAGCACACCGAGTTATAAGCTGCATTAAGTGAGACAAAAAAATTAGAGGTAAATTTGTCAGTCAGTCAGACTTTATTGACTTTGTTCACAATAACCTGAGAACTTGTTTGTGACACGCTACACGTTAGCCACACAAGAAGCATTAACCATGCAAAAAACACAGTCCGACACTGGTACATGTTAGCCGCGTCAGAGTATTTTAAAATACGCTATCTGTAACTAATATCTTTGAAACATTTATAAAACAGACTGATACCGCTAAAACAAGTGCTACTGCTGTGACTACGCTAACTCCCAACCTTCTTAGAACGTCAAAAAAAAAAAAAATAGTCCAAAACCGCTATATGTTAGCTCAGTGTATTTGCAATAACATCCAATCTTGTTTGTTACTCAAAAAAACCTCAAAGTGACCTTTCGACACCATGTACCTCTAAAAATCACTTCTACATTAACAGAATTGATTAAGGCACTCTGGATTATAAGGTTATTTTTAAAAAAAAAAAAAAAAAACCTTTTCAGTGCGCCTTATAGTGTGAACAATACAGTAATGATAAAAAAATAAGTTACTAGAATTCTTCATTTACATACAAATGATAAATTGTAAAATGTAAAATATTTGTAAAAACATTCAAAACTTCAACAGATAGGCCTATTTGTTGGGCTATTGCTTCATTAATAAAATGATGATTTGGCACAAACTCCATAACCATAAATTTTCTGGACTACAAAATACTTTGTAAAAAAAGTTCAATATACAAATGTTACAGCTGTGTCCACTCATGGATGTCAAAGTGCATGTGGGGAACACACGTAACCTCACTTTGCTACTTGATGCCTGCTTTGTTTGGCAGCTCTGCCACAATCAGTATATAAATGTGTGTTTGAAAAGGTGAAGAAAGTGCCATTTGCAAGGTCTTTAGGAGGATGGAAAGAGCTAAATTACACTTCATTTACCGAGTGTTAGTTTACTATTGTGGGACGTTGACCCTGTTGTTCCACTTGCAACTGTTTCAGAAGGGTCAAAATAGTGTTCTAAATATTTATGTGTATAAATAAAGTAAAGTATCCAGAGTATCACAATCTCTTTAAAAGTCAATTCCTACCAACAGCTTCATCTGTTAACCATTTAATACAGGAAGGAACTGTTTCCGATAACACGCAATAACTACAACATTTACGAAATGAATGCAATGCCAACAGATAGTAGGGTGGAGCAAAGTTTGTTCTAAAGGAAAGTGATTGATTGATATCAGCGCAAAGCTGCTTTTCTTAACTTCAGAATCTGTTGGAATTGTTAATTGTGAAACAGTTGAAGAGTTACAATACCGTATTTAAAGGAACGTCTCCACTGAAGTTCTTGATGTTTGAGTGCGATGCCTGTCAGTTCTTTCTGGGTACTTATATTGTTTTTACGTGTCCCTGTTCGCATAAAACGCAGCATCTTTCAACTAGCTGTGGGAATCGAACATCAGGTTCAGAGTGTCAGACCTCAAGTGAGACACCTGCTGTTAGACAGTTAACACACAATGAGATAACCCTTTGAAATAACAGCTATACTGAAACTCTTCAACCATTTACTCAGTTGATGTAACTCCAATGGATTCTGACGCCGCGAAAAGCAGCTTTTATGGAGGTTCGGGCTCATCTGACAAACATGTTACATATTTTGCAGCTGGTCTGCTTTGACACTTTTTTGGGACTTAATTTTTTTGTGTAATGTTTAAGTTTATTTATTATAAGTTTGTTTCTGAAGAGGAGAAAACTAAAGTTACTTTTCTTCTATCAAAATCTGTTAATTAGGGAAACGGTCAAAGAGTTACGGTAGTTCAAAGATCGTGTGTTATTTCAGTGACAGCTCCAGTATTAAATTGTTTTCTTGAAAATAAAATTTGTTTCTCAAGATAACAACTTAACTTCTTTTCATCTCAAGAAAGTAAATAGAAAAATATAAAGAAGATTTGGTCGTTCTGGTCTTTTGTACTTAGTCTTGCTGCTGCACAGATAATTTGTACAGATTTTGCTTAAATATTGGGGTAAATTTTATGCTACCTTAAGTGTTATAATCCCACCAAACCGAATTATTTTATTGCACCAAGTGTAAAACAAGACTATTGTACATTGATTTGGTCTGTTGCAGACTTGCCTTGCTCATTTGTTGTTTCTTGAGCTAGCGTTAGCTTAATAGCACTACAAGTTTTTTTTTACCATTTTTTTCTGGAGTATAAATTGCTGTTTATTTTCTTAGATTAGTCAGGGGTGCAACTTAAGCTTAGGAACAAGTTATTTGTGATTTTTTTAAACATAAATAGACTTGTATATTCATTATTTTTCCACTAGCAACCGGTTGGTTTTAAGCGGTTGTTTCCGCTAACCATCACTAGAAGGCGCTGTATGTACTTCTGACAGTGCCAGAAGTGTCGTCCAAAACAAACATGGAAGATAATCTGATAGTTTTCCTCTTAAATTTTGACATTTTTTTGCATCATTTGCATTATTATTCTTGTTCTTATTTTTTGCCATGGCAAGTATAAAAGTGCAACTTATAGATAATTTTCTTCTTCAGTTTTTTGCCCCTGCGATTTATACTCCGGTGTGATTTATAATCCAGAAAATACAGTATTACTTAAAAAAAAGTAAAATTAAATAAATACAAATGTAGGATATTTGCTGTATAAAAAGAATAACTCTAGATTTAGTAATTGTGTTAATCAGATGCTGCTTTCTCCAAAAATTGCATTAAAGACTTTTGGGATCATAGTGTGAAGAAGCTAGCTAGTGCACCTACGCAGCAAAAAGTCCCCAGTGTGTAAAGGTGATTCAAGCCCCCACAGCTGTCATATTACAATGAACTCATGTCTGTGAGGTGAGCAGACAGTTGTTCTAGCAGATGTTTTTCCACCAAGATACCCTGATGTTCCACCATCTGCTCACTGCGACGTCTCGCTTAGTCACACAAGCTTCCCCTGATCTGGCTGATGGAAGCTTTTGTCCAAGGCAAACATGGTCTATGTTAATCCCTCTCATCACCTTGTATTGCTAAATTTGGGTCTAGTCATGTCAAAAGTTCAGTCCTGTTTATTGTTATGGCTATTCAAAAGATTAGACTTAACAGTATAGGGGGTTCTACTCCGATGGGTTTGAATCATAAGGTGATTAGGTGTTGGATCTTAATTTGTCTGACTGTCTGGTTTTTCTTTCTTTCTCACCTTTCTATCCTTCCCTTTTCTGGCTCCTTTTTAGGATGGAGGCAACAAAAGCAGATCACTGATGTGACCGACTACGCTGGGCCGCACAGTCCAGGATGGAGCCCTGGAGCTCAGAGCTTTAGAGGTTCTTCAGCCAACAATCTTCCCTTCTCACCGTCACAGGTAAACGCCACTCCCATTTTATCCCAACCAGCAGCTGAAACTTCACCAGGGATTGTCCAATTTCTCCAAAGAAAGAATCTTTATCATAGGGACAGATGTAGAATATTCTCACTAGCTGTGTGGAAAAGGGATTCCCTCGAATAGAGGACTGCACTTTTCTCTTAACAAAAGCTTCTGATTGGAAAAAGTTCCAAGAGATTTAAAGAAAGATGAAATATAAGCTTTCAAAACACAAAGAAAAGAAAATACATCACTTGCTCACATTTGAAGCTCTAAATAAAATCCACACTGACTTTTTTCTCAAAGTTCACCATTTGGTGAGGTTTAACCCTTTTACACTAAACCTTTAGCTCCAGTTTTTACATTCATTCAACTACCGTAACTCTTCAACTCTTTACACGATTATTGTAATTCCAGTGGATTCTGAGGTGCAGAAAAGCGGCCTTGAGCTGATATACGACCCATTTTTGTAATGCTATGTTCCTACCAGGCATTCTTGAACACCTTTAGCATATAGTGATCACACTGGATTGTTGCTACCTGATACTAGCGCATGTCCGTCACTTACCATTGGAACAGGCTTAGTGAGAAATACAAATCTCGTGAGCTTTGGTCCAGGCTTTATCTTTCACAGCTCTATTCCGACGTATGAAAGTCTCAATGTCATAGATTTCCAGTCGGGCACAATCTCAATTATTCATTTTTCCTCCAAGATCAATTTTTAAATGATTGGTATGATTGGAGTTTTGAATGGAGAAGATCAAAATGTGCATTTAGGGGCGTTTACCTTGACTTTTTATTGGAAGTGACGGGGTTGAACGCGTGTTCCAGAGGCCGGTGTGAACGCAGCTTTAAGTGTTACATACAGTGCAAAGCTACTTCATATCGATGCAAAGCCGATGTCCAAAACTGCTTTTTTCCACCAGAATCTGAATCATTCAAGTTGATCAGGTAAACAGGCAAAGATGTTCAGTATGTCAAAGAGTGTTTTTTAGGTGTTGGCAGTAACATCTCTGGTATTGAAGGCTAAAGTGCAAAATCTATTTTACTTTTTACTTTTATTTTGTCACAACTTTATTGAAAAAAATGTAAGTAGACAGTAAGATAGAAGACAGACGGAAGAATGTGTACTTTGGACTTTATTGGTTCATACTCTGTTTCTTGCCGTTTTGTTTGCAAGTACAGTAATATATAGCTATTCAACTTTCACGGTCTCGCTTTTTCATTAATTTTTATTAGTGCAGCTTTGCATGCTTTTATTTTTCCTTGCACAGTCTTCTGCATTCTGATTGGCTGTAAAATGTATCTATCAGTCTCCTCTCTTGCTGAGTCTCCAGTACAGAATACAGTCAGTTTGCCAAATCTACATAAATTTTCATATCTGAATAGGTCTTTGTTTTCATTTTATAATACTGGACTTATTTTTCTATTAGTTTTAAAAGAAGAGAAAAGTAAAAATGGTGATGTCATTCTGTCTATAAAGTGTGTAGTGAGGACTTTCACAGCCTTCAAACATCCGTAATTGTATTTCATGGATTTATCCCATTGTGAGTTATTTTTAAATTCTAGATTGGCCTTGCTGGCCTTGTTTTAAGACTTTTCTGTCTTTTTGAATTGATTAATTGCTTTCACCATGGTGCTAAGATTGGAAAAAGATGGAAACATCAAAAGCAGGACACGCAGGACAGTTAAAACTTCTAACTTCTTCCTGTTTCATCGTTTCAAACATGTTCTGGTGTTTCTAAAGCTGCACCTGTATTTTTCTGCTTTCATTCCTTAAAAGTATAGAGTTTTCCTTCTCTTTTTTTTTGCATTTCTGAGTCTGTAGGCAGCATGAATGCTCCAACTGTTTACACCCAAACACAGACTTCAGCCACACAGATCACAAGACTGATGTCTGCTGGTTTGTGTGCACCCCTCCTGCTTCTATGGGGGAAGCTCATTTTCTTTCCTCGTCTCCCTGGGTTTTCTCCTTATAAGTATGGGCGACTCCACAAAACCAGCAGTGTGGACTACAATGGCCAAATGGACACATCTGACCTGGTCCCTCCTACTCCAGCCTTCCCAGTGACTCCTCCAACGCCCTACGGTAAGAGATAGTGTCAAAAATGAAGGCCTCATCGCTCACTGGCCAGTTCTGCATGTTTTTGACACTCTTATCTTCCTCCTCCCTTTAGTGAAACATTTCTCAGAGGCTTCCCAGCTCAGAACTGGTGGGCAGTGGGACCACAGCTGGACACAAGGTACATTTTCCCAGGAGTGTGTGTGTCTGTACATAAGTGTGTGCACAAACACATTAAAGACCCGATGAAAATTGTGTTTCTAACATGTTCTTGTGGCATTTTCTGCGGATAGAGGACATATATACACAAAATTAAGCTCAAAATGGCACTTCTGAGTATATCTTTATTCAAATCACTCGAAATCAACAGACAAAAAAATGGCATTTGAAAAAAGCTTGTAGTTGTGATGTAGAAAACTCAAAACTGTTCAGCTGGATAGCACCAATATTGCTCACCATTTTTGTTGCACCAGTAATGTTGGATTGAGGTTGTAAGCTAGTGGGAGAGTGTGTAAACACGTGGATGATGGGAAGTGGAGGCGGGCTTACTTAATTCTTGTGAACTACTGCTGCTCTACAGAGACTATGTCCTAGAAAATGCAGAAAGAGTGCAGAATTTGCCTTTATTTATTTTATATTGAGGCTTCTCACCTTTTTTATTTTTATATTGAGGCTTTTCACATTTATTTATTTCATATTGAGGCTTCTCACCTTTATTTATTTTAGATTGAGGCTTCTCACATTTATTTATTTCATATTGAGGCCTCTCACGCTTCATTAGGAGATGAATTTTCTGTCAGTAGCAGGCAGGTCGCTGGCTAATTATAGCTGTGGGTAACAGAGGAAAAGGCCGCTGCAGGCAGGATGTCCACTCGTGTCCTGTTCTGGGAGTGGACGAGGGGAAAGGGGAGGACCTTTTGTTGTGCGGACTTCCTGCCCGAAGAGATAAATGAGCAGCAAACAGCTGTGGTGAAGTATCCAAATCTCTCAGCACCAACTGTTCATATCTAATCTCCTGGAAATGTCTTTCTAATACATAAATGCATGATGGGAAATGTTCAAATGAAGCACCCCGACCTTGGTCAAGAAGGCCGTTTCCCCTGTGATGAAATATTAATATTTTTTAGCACAAGTTTTAGTAGAAATACATCAGTTTACCCATCGTTCAACATTTCTTTCGTTGTAATTTCTTCCTTTTAATCCAAATTGTGCTATTATCTAACCAACTATGGCTAGAATTAAAAAGAAAGATGACCTGCGTGTTTAATGTAAACACATTTGTCTGCACAGAGGGGCAGTGGTGTGCGGAGGGAGCCGATGAAAGACTCATTATTATTTGTGCAGACAGAAAACACCTGACTCTCTCCCCCTGCTGGATAAACAAGAACAAACAAAGGACACCAAAAGTCTTTCTCTCGTTGGCGTTCAGCAGGTCAGACGGCCGTTTCCTGTTTCCCACATGAAATGCAGACGCTCGTCTGGGAAACAATTTTCCGCATCTGGACAAAACAAAGAGTGTCCTCGCTTGAAGATATAAGTTTGTATTTTTTTAAAGGTTATTGCTGTCACTGTGAAGCAGTGAACCTGAGGTGGTTTGTGAGTTTGTGAGATCTGCTACAAACAAGGTTGGATATTATTGAGAATAGAAAAAAAAATGTTATTGACTAGTATGCTAACCTGGCTAATGTGTAGCAGTGTCAGACTGTAGGTTTTTTTTGTGCTAATAACAAGAATGGGAGTTAGCAAAGTCACTAGCTGCGTTTTCATCACACATATGCGCAAAACATTATCAAAATTCTAGGAATGTCAAAAAGCACAATTTTAGAATTACATTGTTTCTATTAAATCCTAATAATTAATAATTAAACACAAATCAACTCATGCAATAAGTCATTCAATAACACAACAGCAAATATAAACAATGCTTTGATTTACAGCAGATGAATTCACATTTCTTTTAAAGCACTAGCACTCATCATCATCTATCAAAAGAGACGTTGGCGTCTTATTCTTACCATGGAATCGCAAACTATATGGAAACGCCTACGGATGAAACCATTTTGGGAAATGGTGGTTGGTTATTTTACAGAGGAGCTGTGGATTCAACAATTCTGCATGACATGCTCAACTTTTGATGAGATGTTTGATGCTCTGGGACTTCTTGTGGCGCCCGCTGTGCAGTGTCCAAGACAGCCAGTTTCTACCAAGAAGCTCACTGCCATCGCTATCTAGTTACATGACTTATTTAAAAAAAAAATCCAATGTGGGAATTTTGATGCACCTCAAAAACCATCTCCTCCAAGCGCAAAAACCTTTTTCTAATAATTGCAAGTTTTTTTAAATTTTTTTTATTGTTGTGTTTTCATTAGACAAATTTATTATCGGAAATCCCATTTGCGTGATTTCGTAATCGATGGAAACACGGCTAGAGTGTGTTTCATGTGTTGCAAACAAGGCTGGAAGTTACAGATACTGTGAATACTCAAACAAGGCTAATGCTTCTAATGTGGCTAATATGTAGCAGTGCACTTTTTTTATGTGTTACTAACAAGGGGCTTTGGGGAGTTAACGTAGTCTCAGTGACATTTGTTTTAGCAGTATCAGTCTTTTTTTTATGTCTTGAAAATAAGGTTGGGAGTTACAGCCTTTTGAATACTCTAATGTGGCTCACTACTCCAACTCAGCTAGCATGCAGCTGTGTCAGACTGTGTTTTTTTGCTAGCAATTCGGGACTTAGCATAGAAAAAACTTTTGTTCTAGTGGTTTCCCTCCCTGTTTTGGAGAAAGAATTCTATGTTCTTCCATCGTACCAGCTATAAATCAAATATTAATGCTCATTTTCAAACAGAATTTTTTCGTCTGCTCCTGATTCACACTGATTTAAATAAATAAATGCTTGGAAATGTAATTTTTAGCTTAATTTCCTTTATGTATTTCCTCCATCATCAGAAAAGGGGCACAATAACATGATAAAACACCAAAAACACAATTTTCATTGGGCTTAAAACTTTTATAGTGCAATAGCATTCTACAATCTTCTTCTTTTAAACATGTTTTGTCTGATCTCCAAATTAGACAATTTACATTGTATGCTGAGTCCATTAACAAACTGCTAAAGCTGTTAACAAACTTACAAAATGCCCAGAAATCTTTACTTTTTATTTCTCCCATCTGCTGCACAAACTAAACAAACCAACTCTAATTTTAGACAATTTCAGAGTTTCTTTTGCTAACTCAAGGCTGTGTCACAATAAACATTGACATTCAGAAGCTGGTGGTGAGTGGACACAGGGTTCAGTTAAAGGAAAAAAAACACAATGAGGTTACTTTTGGGTTTAGGAAAAGCAGATGGGCCGTTCAGACGACACTTGACTGGCTGAAGTTTAGGGGTCAGGGGTCAGGGGAAAGTCAGAGAGAGTAGCAGTGAAAGGAGCACAGTCTTCACCAGATGGTTGTACTTGTCTCTAACATCCAGCTGTTTTTCACAAGAAGCTATAGCCTATGACTTAAGGAGGAAAGATGAAACAGAAAATAAAATTAAAAAAAATCAACAAAAGCCTTTTTAGCAAATAATATAACATTAATTTTACTCTAGTGTAATCAATCAGTTTATAAATGTTTGCTTATGTTTTTTAAGACAGGACAACCTTTTTTTTGATACACGTTTATTCTTTACTTTGATGATTTTGTTTTTACTTTAAAAAATACATATATTCCGTACTATAGGGCATACCTAGAAAAAAGCCTTCATTTTTTTCAAAATACAACAGTGTGCTTTTTAGTCCAATCCTCCTTTTATATGGATTAGTTCTGGTTGTGTTTACTGATGTTGAAGACATTTTGAGAGATATTCGGCGCTCTGTCAAAATGTTTGGTTTGACTTTATCATGATTACGCTAACATTACATGTTAGAATTGTAAGCATATTGTGAATACGCTAACATCGCTAACATGTAAGGTGGTCTGGGTATTTTTTGTGATACTAAAGAGGCTGGGAGTTAGCATGGTCATAGTAATGTTTATTTTATCTATGTTTTTTTTTTTTTTTACTTGTTGCAGACAAGTTGGATGTTATTGTGAATATGCAAGCACAGCTAATGTGCTGCGATGTTAGCCTGTATATTTTTCACTTGTTACTAATAAGGTTAGGAGTTAGAATAGTCGCAGTAATGTTTGTTTTAGTGGTTACAGTCTGTTTTTTCACATGTTGCACACAAGGTTAGGAGTTAAAGGTATTGAGATTATGCTAACGTGGCTAACGCTTCTAATGTGGCTAGCATGTAGTGTGTTACAAACAAGTTGTAGAATTTCTGTGAACGCAATTAATAAAGTCAGTCTGTAAGTCTGACTCAGACTTGTTTTTCTCACTTGATGTGCTTTATAATAGTTCGGTGCACCTTGTATATGACATACGTTTGAAAATAGACTTTTCATTGTCACTGCACTTTATAATCTGATCCACCTTTTAATGTGGAAAATACGGTTTTAGCTTTAAATGTAGCCTTTTTTAAATTTATTTTTATTTATTTATTTATTTTTTTTACAGTTGTGGTATTTTTGTCTTACATTTTCTCATCATTTTTGTTCTACTATTTTCACTTTGTTTATGTAGAAAAGTGCTTTTTATCCTCAACCTTTTTTGTTTCTTTCATTTTAGATACATGTGTCTCCTTTTTTTACAACTTTGTCAATAATCTTCTTATTCTGATCTGTTCGTATCCTTTTTTAAACTTTTTTCAATGTTTTCATCTTAGCTGTCTTTCCTTTTTACATCTTTCTGTATTCTTCTGTAATACCTGTGAAATTTTATTTAAAATCTATTTTTCAAGATTCTACATATTTTGTATTGATTTTATTTTTTACAGTTATGTGCTTTTAATCTAGCTATGCTAACGAATTGTCTTTTATTCTTTTAAAGATCTGTGTTTTTCCTAAATTAGTCGTTTCTTTTCCTTTTTCATTTTTAATTGTTATTTTTTATTGCTTTTCTGTCACATGTCCTTTTACAAATACAAATTAAAGCTGCAGAGAATATACAATGAAATAAATAAAAGCTTAGAAAAGTATAATTTATAAAAAAAATAAAAAAAAAACAGGAGAAATTGTATTTTTAAAATTTGCATTTAAAAAAAAAACTCCAAGTGTTTGTTGACTTTTTTTAGTTATTATTGTTAGAAAAGCAGACTAGGAAAAGTTCTCCATCCCTTTTCAAAATATCACTTTTGGGCTAAAATGATTGAGTTTAACAGTTTTGTTGCATTTATTAATAAATTATTATTTTTTAAGGGAATAAGCTACTTTAGGTGGTGGGATTTGAAATGTCTTCCCCATGATTAATCCATTTTCAAAAATGAGCTTATTTTCTGTGAGCGCGCAAAGTACAACAGAGAGGGTGAATTTGAACAAAAATCAAGGTAATTCAACATAATCCATTTCCGACTATTATTTATGACGTGCTGAGATGAGACCCACAACAGCAGGCAGTGTCGGTACGTCTGCATGCCTCTGGTGGTGGTGGTGGTGGGGGGCACACATGTCCAGACACAGAGGCCTCAAAGGCCCTTCAACCGCCGCCACCTCCTATCATCCTCTATGGTCCATAAAAGGCCACATGTCACCTTTGACCCCACTGGAATCCGTTCTGATTGGAGGAAAGTGCTCTCGGTGACCCAGAAGAAACAATGCTTAATGGTCAGTGGGAGCGAGGAGGGGAGGTGGTGGTGGGGGGGGAGAAATTCCATGCACCTCCTCCTCCTTCCCTCCCTCCCTCTTTGTGTCCCTCCCTCCATACAAACCCAGAAGCCGAGTGGTGTCACAACAAGCCAAGAACAAACGGAGAGCTTATTTTTCCATCTGGAGGTTGAGAAGAATTGTGCATGGCAATGAGAGGGCAGTGAGAGGAAAGCAGGCGGGCAGGCGGGCGGGCTTCAGACTGCTTCTCTGCAGCCTGAAGTCGCTGCTCTGGAAACAGGGAGGCAGCAGCAAAAGCGACAGACTTCACAACAGGAAGTAGAAGTTTGGAAGAAAGCAGGAAACCTACAAATAACAGCAGACCTTTGGAGGCCGTCACCATCATGACCGCGTCTCTCGGTACGTGCATCTCCAACTCTGACCATCATCTGTTTCTGCGCTCAGGTTTCTTGCAGGGGGATTTCAAACAGGAGAGAAAAACGTGCTTCTTTTTCCTCTTTTGTCTAGTTTGAAGCATAAAATCTCCACTTTGTGCTGCTGCTCTGGAGCTGTGCCTGACATCTCACTCGTGGTGAGATGGTGAGGTGGTTTGTTCCACTCCTGCCTTCATGAGCTCATTGTGGTTTAAATGGATTCTTGGCCTCCATCGCAGAGTTATTGAAGACCCTAAAAAAAGTAAAAAGAGGAACCTTTTCTTTCTCTTTTTTTCTGTCCGACTGACCTTGATTGGGCTGAAAAACTCTCTTGTTTGTGTTGAGCTTTCACTGTTGCAGGGATGTCACGGCCAATAAACAAGCAGCAGGAAAGGCAGGTTCACAACACTTTTGTTTTCAACCAAAGTCACTTTGTTTCTTTTTTAATTTGTGAGTTAAAACACTTTTTGTGAATCGATAGACACACATCTCTGTGCTTTTAACACAATATCTTTTGTATTAACGTTGAGCTATAAGTTTATTGTTGTAGTTAAAGTTGAACTAACGACAATTTCAAAATAAAAGCCTCTCGTTGATCTCTTATCTCATCAAAGAACAAGACAGCAGGAAGAAAAAAACACATTTATCAACATACAGAGTTGAGTAAATGGAAAATCTAAATTTAATGGATGTTTTGTCGTCTAAAATATTTTTAATAAAAAAAAAAGTTTAAAAAGTACATTTTAGAGTAGACAGAAAAAAAAGAAAAGGGACAAAAGAAGGTTGTGTTCAGTTTCTCGGTGTTTCTCGGTGTTGGCTTAAGTCCGTTTGAGGTTCAACAAAACACTCATTGTTTTAGATGCTACAATGATGTCAATGCAGAGATGACGGAACAAAAGTCGGGGTCTAGTCCGGGTTGTGAGGACAACAGACTGCCAGTAGAAAAACAGATTTTGTGTTTAAATTGAATAAAAAAATAAATTAATCATGAGATGTCAGGAGTTGGATGCAACTTACTGAAGCCCGTGAGGTAAATACTCAGAGTTTGTATGACGTATGTTTAACCTAGTGGTCTGCAACCTTCAACACTTAAAGAGCCACTCAGGTCAATTTCTCACTGACCAAAACCCAACTGGAGCCACAAAGTCTCACCTCATCCTTTAGAAATATATGGCGCTGATTTTTATGATAAATATAACTGAATTGTTATTTTTTTTGTATATATGAAACCTGAACATAAAGAGAAAATAGACTTTTTCCAACATATGAACCAGTTAAAAACTTAACAGCGGTTCATACAAAATAAAAGACTGTCACATTGAATCTTCTTAATCCAGCAAATGTAGTAGAATAGTGTAATTTTCACAGTTTATTCTAGCGTTTGTGGTGCACCTCAACCAGAAATCTGTAAATCTAACAAACTAAAATTAAATCAGAGCTAGTTAAATCAGCCAGTGCATTTTTTAGCCCACAACGTTCACTTAAAATCCTTTGAATTTGTTCAAAAATAGAAAATCTGCCTATCCAGTTTGACTTGTAACACATCATGTCCTTCTACTGTATGTGAATGAGTGAATGAAGATTAGTAAGTTTACTTTACTTTTGTTTTACCTTTATACTTTTACTTTATAGTTACTTTTCAAAATGATGATTTGTCTTAAACCAGGGAGCCACTTTGGAGGGGTGGAAGAGCCCCCTGTGGCTCTGGAGCCTCAGGTAGTGGACCCCTGGCCTATGTCATGCTATTCTAAGCCTTTTTAAGTAAACTATGCATATAAATAATAGCATATTACATAAATAATTATTTTTTTTATGAAATATAAGCTATTTGCACAAGATCCTTTTCCAACCTGGAAGTAAGACGCCTCAATCTCTGAGGCTCCGCCTTTCGCCTGTTGTGGTTGCCGCCCATTTCATGACATCAATCTAGAGCCGGCCTCGGCAGCGAGCTGTTGTGTCTCCAGATGAGGAACCACTTCTTCTCAGAGTCGATCCTAAAATGAAAGCGTTTTGTCGATCACTGCTAACTCAGAGGGTGAAAGAGGGTCTGTGTGTGTGTGTGTTGGCCTGAGGGCAGTGCTGGCAGCGCAGACTCTTCCTGGAAGGGGCTGTTCCTCACTTTGTGATGTCACAATGTTGGAAACCACTTATTTCATGAGTTGGGAGGGGCTGGTGCTCAAAGAGCAGGATTTTACAGATATATGTATGGATCAAAATACCTCTTTGGGATTGTTTTTTGTGAAGAATTAACATTATAATACACCTAAAAGCTAAAAAAAAAATGTTGATTTTGGATAACTCCTTTAGACAAAATCCAAATGATTATTTTTTTATCACTTAATTGCCTCCATGGCACCAGGATTCCTTGAACTGTGGAAAAAAACTACCACCCTCCTACCTGTGTGACTGAAAATCCCTGATAAGTTCCTGCAGCATCTCACAGACTGTTCAGAAACACGAGGAGTCTTCAGAACCCTGAGTGATGAAGGTGTTTACTCTCCACTATGTTTACCTCTCACTTTGCAGAACTGTTATTCTTCTCTCCCTGTTCTCCTCTTGTCCTCCTCCTCCTCTTTACTGTGTTGGTAAATCCTTCACTCTGAACTGAAGAGAAGGGCAAAAGAATCTGATTTAAAGTTGACTGCTTACCACACTATCCTCCCTCTGAGGAATGCGAGGAGCTTTATTAGTTTTTTTAGGACAAGACCAGCTGAATAATGTTTGGTACGGCGTCTGGCTCAGAACTGAACAGCTGGACAGCTCTGATATTGCTTGCTGTTTTTGTTAGGTGCAACAAGAGTGTAAACAAAGAACTCTCAGCAACAGGGAATTCAAAAAAGCTCAAAAGATGATCAGTTTTTTTACTTTATTGTAAAAGAAATTCACCAGAAATGTCCCACAACTCAAGACTGGGAAAAAAGATCTTCCAAATAAGTTTGAGATTCTACCCCATGCAATTTGTTACCGTGGCAACTGCTCAGATTCGAATTAAATAAGCTGCAAAACTTTATAGACAGTTTAGTCATTAATACTGCAGCATAAAATGTTTCTCACATATGAATAGAAAAAGTATGTTAAGTGCGTGTAAAACATGTATAAATAGTATTTGGGAAATATTTGTATTTATTAGTTGTTTTTACTTCTGTAAATTGGTGACGTCATATTTGCCGTTTAAATGGAAAAAGTAGTCAGCATGGTGTCTAAATTGCTCTTATAATCCAGGGCTCAAGATAGTCCTGCAACTATGTAGTTTTTTTGTCGTTTGGGAGTAGAGAGTGAATCTGAACACAGCGGTAATCTTCAAGGTAAACCAAAATAAATAAATAAATAAATAAGTGATCACCTTCACACAGATGACCCTTTTGAATCAAAATGTGGCCTAGCAGCCACATGAGGTATAACTAGAAACTAAGAGAATGTCAGCTTTTATTGTGAAGTCTGTAAAATACACTGCAGCAGGACACAACCATTGACTGCATATGAAAACTGGACTTAGTGAATATGACATCACCCATAGAAAATGGCTTATATCCAGCTCCAACTAAATGAAGTCAATTCATTGGCCCTTTTTCAGACGTCGTCATGTTGGAGCCAGCAGACATCAGTGATCAGTGATTAGTCTGAGTCATTGTTTCTATGGCAACCACCCTCGCCAATTAGGAGTGAGCTTGTTGGAATGTGAATGTGATGCTGCGTCCAGATCTCATATTTGTCTTGTACTGTAAATCTTAATGTGGGGAAAATCTGATCATGTTTGCCTGATGTTTGTGCCGAAACGCCGCTGAGCTACTGTAAACTTCAACCACGGCTGCATGCTTTCACGCTTCCTGCTGCCTTCATTAGTGTAAACAGGAAGCAGATGCTTAAATTATCCTCCAAAAATACAATGTTGGAATTTCAATTTGAAGGTATCAATGACATCGAGATCCAGTTTTTATCCTTTAATTCTTTTTTTTTTTTTAATTTCATAGCAAAGCAGATTTTAAACGATGACTCAGCGAAAAAGATTGTTGGTGGGTTTTTGCGGCGCAGCAGGTGTCTTCCTCCTCCTTTGTTTTCCTCGTCTTGCTTTCATCCCTCGAGAGGCTGCAGAATGTGACTGCTGCGAACAGCTGCAACTCGCTGCAGAAGTCCAGTCTGAGCGCGTGCAGAAGCCTTGAGCGCTCCGGCGCTCACATTCCTCCGTCCTGCAGGGGGGTTTGTCCAGCTGTGTTCAAGCAGCCGTTTCTCTGTCTGCCCCAGAAAACAAAGATGGCATCTTTTTTCTATTTTGTTTCTTTTCTTCCTCTTCCAGGAGAGAATTCTGAGTAGAACGCTGTTATCGTCAGAAAGAAGTGATTGATGGGAGCATGACGGTACACCCACGTGTGGTGTCAGCCCATAACCATAACTCGTGATCAGGAGGGTCTGTGTGAGTGTGTTATGTTGCTGCGCTGCCCACAATGGTTTTGAAATGTTTGACCCTAAATAAATGAACAAAAAAGGTTAAAAAAAATAGAATAGAATTAAGATATTATTTATTTACATATCAGAATTTGTCAAAATGTAATAAAAGTGTAGGGAATCTGGGATTTTTTTTATATTAAAAGGATGATATGATTAAAAGGGATTGAGTCTGGTATCCATATATTGATCTTCTCCTTTGATCTATTTGATATGTCTTTTAAGGTTGATGCTATATATAATTGGGCATGAGTGGAACGTTCAAGAATGCAATAAATGTGGGTTTTTGAATGCACTTTTAGCATATGGTGTTCAAATAGGTCTGTCACTACCCGATACTAGCGCATGTACTCATGGTTTTGGTGCGAAATGTCAAAGCGGTGCAAATCTTGTGAATCTTACTCCAGGTTTCTCCCAGACAGACAAAGTGGGCAGAAAATGTGGGCCCTGAATGGGTTTGTCTACAATTTCAGTGGTCGCCTCACTTGTGTTTGCCCACATCAGCTTAAGTGGGGACTCTGTGAATTTGCTCGCTATTCTATCCAGCCGCCCGATGGACATCGTTGGGTGCTATCGAACTCCGCTGAAGCATGCTAACGTGCCCCTCTACCGAGAGCTAGTTAGCTCCACTGTTGCGAGTTGGCAAGCTACTCTGTATTGAGCTAGTGAGCTTCTCTTTAGTATGCCAGCAAGCTCCTCTGTTAGCGAGCTCTGCAGTTAGCATGCTAGTCAAAGTGGGGAAACACAGGTAGGGCCACCACGGAAACTGTTGTCAAACCCATTCGGGCTGACATTTTCTGCCCTCTGTAAGACCATATGGGCCCACTTGCCCTTTCTGGCCGGGCCCCTTTACAGTTCTGTTCCAATATATGAAAGACTTAAGCCTCATTTCCAATGAGTGATCCAATGATTGTGGCGGAGCCGCTTTAGTCATTCGATGATCGGCAGAAAGTGATAATGACATCAGAAAGTGTTAATATAGCGCTCATTTAAGCTAACGTTTCTGACGTTTGCAAACATTCACACCCACAATTTTCTTTCAAACAACATTAAATTCCTGTTATACACAATGTGTCAAAAGTAAAGTAGTAAAAATACGAGCAGCTTGATGACCTCCATTGTTGTTACTTTTCTAGTCACCACAATGAAACGCTCACGGTCTACATCACACATCAAAATAAACCGATAAGCAAAATTTGACAAAATTACTTGGACCGGACCGGACCGCTCAGTGGAAACAAGGCATTGGTGTCATGATTCTGGCTAGACACAAACAACAATTATTAAGTTTTTCTCAATCATTGATTTTCAAGCAGTTGGAACTTCCGTATTTTAAATGTTTTGAAAAGGATGCCACTTCCAAAGCCAAGTCCCTGATTGGTCAAAATACAACTTGTTTAACTTTGAATGTACATTCAATTACTTTTTGGATTCAAAAACATCCATAACGATGTGTAAACGGGAGAGTTTTGAATGCAGAGGCCAGCATATACATGCATTTACATAGACTTTTCATTGAAAGTGGTCTCTCGAATGCGCATTTCCGATCCCAGTGTGAATGTAGGATTATGTTGAATTATTCTTCCTGACACAACCCTCTGCATTTACCAGACATGGGACAAGCACAAGCAGGATTCTGGTTTGTGCTTTGTTGGGCTGCATTTAACTTTTTGTTTTTTAATATGTGT
>NC_050515.1:21066280-21100237 GCF_002922805.2 Oryzias melastigma | reverse complement strand
CATCACATTGGGGTGGATGAAGTCATGGCTTTACCCCCTACATGGCAATATCCAGCTTTGTTTGAGAGGCTTGTGGACACAACAATGATTGGTTAAGTTGTTCCTATCATGGAACTCCAACATTTAAACAATAAGTCGATATTTGAAACAGTTCCTGGATGGATTTCTCTCTTCTAGCTGAAAAATCACAAAAAAGTGATTTCACTTTTTTGGTAAATTTCCACAAGACTGAAACAATGTGTTTGAGTAACTGATTCATTTCTCCCCTCATCACATCTTTGAATTCTTTCCTTGAACGTATTATATGTCAGGTATTTTTCCTATTATAAATGTGATCCATTTGAATTTTTCTGCCAGGAGATTCTTTTATCCAACAGTTTTATTAACTAACTTTTACAAACTATCATCTGTCTGTCTGACGCAGTTCCACATCTGCACATGTCTGTGTTTCTCCATAGTAGTGAGCCCATCATTTATGCTTTTTTTCCATTTGTCCCATTGTGTTATACAGTACGTGACATATTTATCGTTGAATATAATTCATGGGTAGCTAAAATAATCAGAAAGGGTTATAAGGTTAGGAAGTAAAAGAAAATTCAAAGTGCTTTAAAGAAATGCTAAAGAAAAAATTGACCTTGTCAGGAAAATTGCATTAAAAGTGAAAAAAGTATTTTTTGTAAAAGACGGCAGAAAGAAGAAACACTTCTTCTTCTTCTTAGTAGATATAAAAACAGTCAACTGGACTTGATTTTATTAGATTTTTTTCTTTGTTCTGAATTTAATCAGATCTGACTTGAGAAAGACACTCATAAAAGAGCTGAAAAATCCTCAAAAAATTAAAACCAAATCCACTAGACTTTACCTACTACTTTGATGGAATTGACAGTATATGACAACTGGACTGAGTGAGTTCTCCATAGAAAATAGTTTACTTCTGGATGAAGAAATGAAGTCAATTCAGTCCCCATTAATTTATGTGGATGACGCAATGTTGGAACCAGACAACGTCAATAAGAAGTGATGCGTCCAAGTGAGTCTGAGTCTCTGTTTCTATGGAAACCAAACTCACCAATCAGGATTGAGTTTTTTGGGAGTCCACACCCCTACCACTTGACTGAGTAATAACTGTTTTTTTTCTCAGTAGAAGTATACAGAATTATCCCTTTAGTACTTCGTATTTGGAGCACATGGGGGGAGGAGTCACTCTGTCCAGTTTCATATACAGTTTCATTCTTTACATTGCTGTTCACCTTTTGTAGTCTGTTTTTTTTTTAGTACAATTTTAAAAGCTTTTTTTTCTTTTTCTTGTGTTCTGTGTCCTGATTGGCTGAAGTCTTTGCCCGTCAATCTCTTGTGTGCTATCACCCTTGTACAGAATGAATTCAGTTTGCCAGAGTTAAATGAATCTCTGATTAAGATCACATCTTTATTTTCATTCTATTACACCATACTTCTCAATCTATGAAGTTTTGAACTTTAAGAGTTTAAACAAGAGAGAAAAATGTGAAAATGTTCATGTTTATGTAAGATAATGGTATAAAGTGTGTATTTGGGGGGTTGATGACAGCCTTAGAACATCTATAATCCTACTTTGTGGTTTCACCCATCGCAGGTTATTTTTAGAACACACCTCCTGCGATAAACCAAGGAACACTGTACAGGTCATGGAATCTACCTAAAAATACTAAACGCTTTGAAAAAGTATCTTGAAACTAACAAGTAAACCTTTGTTCAGCTGCGATTTATTTCTCTTTTTCTGCTAGATCATAAATGAGAATCTATGACAAGATTTGATTATTTCGTTTTTGTATTGTAGCAACATTGTTCCCCCAGATGGGCGATGAAGCTTAGATGAATATAAAATCATCTGGTTAATCTTTTATAAACAGACTTTCACTGTAATGATTGAAATATTTAGTGATAAATATGCACATTTGGAGATTTTTATTGGATCTTCTGAGCGTTATCAATTATTGGTGTTCTGCTCTGCAGCCATTCCAGTTCAGAGTTCTGCCTGCTTTTGATTTAGATACTCACTAAAAGCATGAAAGTACAAAAAACATTCAATATATCCAGCCTTATTGAAAAGCACAATATTCTTTTGGATTTAACAATCATTTTATAATGACTTGTTTTATGATTAAATCATTTGTTGACAGTTTTTCATAAACTAATGAAGTCTTGCCACTTTTGTTTCCAATGAATCAAATCAATTGTAAAATGTTCCTGCAGATGTTGTCCTCATATTGGTCCTCTGTATTCTAGCTTCTATTTATCAACAATTAAACAAAAAATTAGCTAATGATTTTAACTCTCTCTCTACTTTTCTTCTTTTATTCTATTCCAAATGTGGACAATGAGATCTACAAACCTTGCAGAGCTCTTTCAGAATTGGGTGAAATGTTTGTTAATGTGTAGAAAATTGAATTTGGTCCCTGCGGGACTTGTGCCTGGTTTCATGTAAATGTGGAAACTATGTGTAGAGGAGTACAAAGTGTCCCTGAGGTCAGATGTCAGCCGCAGGTCAGCCGCAGAATGGCTGATCTGTAATCAGGCGGGCAGCAGATGTGACAAACCAGGAAAATAATCCTCCTTTGTGGGAACCCAGAAGGAGAACCGGATCCGTGGCGCTCTCTGGGAATCGTCCCGAGAGGGACAGGCTTAACAGAAAGCGTGGGAATACTTGAGGAATTTGTTTGTAATCAGCAGCAACAACAACAACCAATGAAGTTCTTCTTTGAACGCAGCTTTTTCAAACTTTGTGTTGGAAGTAGCAATAATGGAAAAGTCAACTTTCTATCAGGGATGTACTGTATTTGTTTTACCCTCATCAAAATACAAGGAAGTAAATTAAAAAATATATATATATTTAAACAATTCTCTTATTTATCATATTTTCCACACTGAAAAGGCCATTTTACACTCCTATTCACAGCCATTATATCCATTTGATCCACAATCACGTGGTCAACTTCACACTAGTATAGCTGGTTTTGATTGTGACTCTATATGAATTTCTAAATCGTGTTTGTATTTTTCAAGCAGCGCGATCGTCTCCATCGTTTATTTTTAACATATACAACATCCTGCTCATGCTCTTGCTGCATCTACGAATTCACAGGTGTAAGATGAAACAGAGGAGGAAGTGTTGTGTTCATCCGCTTAGAAACAAGGAATACAGAGGCCAAAAAACAAAAATTGACAGAAAAAAGGGGCGAATTGTTTTCTTTATTGCTGCAAGATATAAGATATAGGCGATGTGGCTAACATGTAGCGGTGTTAGACTGTGGGGTTAATGTGTTACCAATAAGGCTGGGAGTTAGCGTGGTTGCAGTAACATTTTTTAGGGGAATTAGCCTGTTTTTTAAGGGTTTCAGAAAAGTTGGACATTATTTCAAATATGCTAATGCGCCCAACGTAAAGCAATGTTTTATTAAATGTGTTACTAACAAGGTTGGGAGTTAGCATAGTCACTGTAATGTTTGTTTTAACTGTGTCAGGTAGTTTTTTTTAAAGGTTTCAAACAAAGTTGAGTGTAATTTCAATTATGCTAACAAAGCTAACATGTAGCAATGAATGACTGTGGGTTCTTTTATGTGTTGCAGATAAATTTGAGTGTTATTTCAATTATGCTAATGTATAGCGTTGTTGCTCTGTGGTTTTTTTACATGCTACTAACAAGATTGAGAGTTAGTTAGCTACTCACTGTCTCAAATTTGATGCACACATTTTCAACATGGTGTGACTGTGTTATAAAACATTCATTATATACAAATTTTGAATTATTTCATTACAGCGAGAAGTCGTTTAATAAAATTAATAACAATAGATGATTTACTATCACCACAAAGTTTTATAAATTAGCAAAGCTTTTTCCTACCAAAAACCTCTTTTGGGATTTAATGGAGGCAGTCATTTTGAAGTAAGCAAGAAAAGCCCTTTTACTGCCTCTAGTGGAAAGATTATGCACTGCAGGGCAGAAAACATGGAATAAGTTTATACGAGATTATTCGGAGAGTTTGGATCATCCTAATGATGATCAGAAATACGTGTAACAAATATGATACGAATGGTTTTAGGGTTAATAGAAACAAGCAAGTAAATAGATCAGCTAAACTTTGTAAATTAAAATGTTATGTATATATAAAACCAACATGAATGAATGGAGATGCTGGAGACCGTCCCACATAATCGTAATCAGATCTCCTCTATTACTGAGTGTTTCAATGGAGGGAAGAAGAGGAAGAGAGACTGGGGGATGAACAACAGGCTCTTTATAACCACTAACTGTTTTCAGGGTGACTCATCAGACTTCACAGTCCCATCTTTAGCCGGAGGAGGCCGATCCTCGTGTTTTCTGAATGACATGTTTCTGTGATGTCAGGATGGAAATCAATCTCTGCTTCTACTGATACAACTATGTTATGCAGCTCCTTGACAAAAAAAAAAAAAAATGAAAACAGGTGCTACTGATATCTGAAGTGGCCCCATAAAGCAGGTGACAGGCGTGTTTCAACCCCGTCTGTAATTCTAATAAAGATAGGGTTCAACAAAAGCAAACAGAGCGGAGACATATACAGTGATGTTGGAGTTTATGGAGCTGTATGTTGAGTTGAGTATTTGCAGACGGTTTATCTGTTCCTCTTTTTTTTTTTCCAGAACCCCGGAGTTTCCTGGACAGTATGAGTGGAGGCGGATCCACAGATGGAGAGCTGTTCAGGTCAGATGTCACCTCTGCTTCCTGTCAGAAGATCTTCGGCTCCATGTGCTCAGTGTCATCCGGCAGCCCCCTCCCACACACCGACAGGTACGCGTCCTAAATCACCAGCCAGTTTGAACTGAAGGTTTTTTTTTGTGAGGCTGAGCTGTAAATGTAAATGTAATGTTAATGTAAAAAATAATAATAATAAAATTAAAACTATATTAAACGCAGTTTAAACAAAGCAAGATAAAATGGTTAGTCAGCAAATATTCTGGTTACCTGCCAATACTGACAAAACTGAGTAATAATAGAGATAAATTGTTCATATTATTTTTTTCATTGTTGATATCCTTACTATGAAATGCTTGAAACTGTGAAAGTCATTTTCAAAAAGAAAGGGTCTTATTTAAAAAGTAGGGCCGGGAATCGACTAAAAAAAATTAACTAATCAATCGCAAACCTGGAAAAATTAATTGCGATTAATCGCAACTATTTTTTTTTTTTAGATATATTATTTTCCGAAAACGTATTATCTGCCATTAATCACGATATGAAGTCAAACACAAAACTTTACATTTAGAACCTTTATTTTAATTACTGCTGTCAATCGATTACAAAAAAAATCAGATTAATCGCACTTTTGTGTTGGGATTAATCTCAGTTAATCACCAGGTAAAATGTATTTGTATAATACGGCACTGGATCATGGATCAAGTAGTCCGCTTTTTGTGAAAAAGTGATCTGAACCACAAAAATAGCAACATTAAAGTACTTAAAATCAGTTGAATATTTATTTATTTTGTAAATAACCATGGTATAAGCGGAATAATATCCATCAAAGTTTTTTAACATGTGCCATGGAAGCCTGAATCGCCAAGTGGAAGTGAAGGACTGTTTCTTTGATTGGTTTGTGTTAATACAATTGACGCATTCATTCTTTTTTTATTAATCGCGTGTGTTAACTTTTTATGTTAAAAAGTCTTATTAAAAAAGAAGAAAAGTCGTTTTCACAACAGACGTGTCAAATATAAAACCAAAAGTATTCTTTTTTTAGGAGTGCACATTTCAGTCATTGAGCGCAGGTTTTGTTTTGACACTTATCTTACTCCATGTAAATGTCGCTGAACACTAGTGATAAACCGTTACAATGTTATCAGCTGAAAGAGTGGATTGCATTTACTACATTTCTCAGGACATGGTGGTCATGGAAACAGAACTTAATCCCTTTTGTCATCAAAGTACAATGTTCTGAACTTGACTGGCTAAAATAGGTCACATGTCAAAAAGCAACAGTTCACAGCTCTTCATAGACTGAAAATCACCCCTTTAATCATTTCTTTCCACCTCCTTCCAGTTCCACTCCTCCTCCTGTGTGGCACGACCGGACTCCGAGCTCCCTGAACTCCCCATATCCTCCTCAGCCCTCACCCCCCCACACCATCCTCACTCCAAACGCCCACAGCTCTCCTCTGGACCCTCTGAAGAGTCTAGGAGGGACTTTAGAGGTCTGCAAAGGGACAGACAGCACGGACTTGTCCTCCTTGTTGCTGTTAGGGAACGGCGACCTTGAACACAGCCTGCTTGAGGCCGTGGAGGGCCTGGGGAGCCTGAATCTGGGGGGCGACAGAGGTCCTGTTCCCATGTTACCTGAGAAGAGAAGAGGAGAGATGGGCTCTCGCTCCCCGTCTCTCAGTGGCTTCTCCAGTCCTCACAGCAGCAGCAGCCTCAGCATCACTTTTTCACCTTCGATGACCTCTGACCCCCTTAGAGGACTCAGCGGCGCCCCCTCTCCGGGAGCAGGTAAACTCACACCCACCACTTTGAAAACCTAAATCAGACGGGTTTTTTTTGTTTGCTTTTTTACGTGCTTCAAACAGTTTAAGCATCCTAACCCCTGCATTTATTTACAATTATATAAAAATGTTTTTTTTCTGTTTGTAAATTAAGTGAGTTCTGGATTAAATGGTTTGATCCAAATGTGCGGCATACATCTTTGGGGTTGACCCTCTAACAATAGAGTAGAAGTATGAAAAACATTGCAGTTAACCTCAGATGGTAAAAAAAAAAACTAAAATGTTTTCTCAGTCATTCGAAATGCACTTTGAAAATCTGTTTTTTGTTAGAAAAAGCACAATCAATTAAACATGTGACATCTGTGTAATCCCTCAGTTAGTTTGTGGAGTTACTGTTTATGAGCCATTCTAAAGTTAATAGTAAAATAGTTGACCTGAATGTTTTTTTTTTCTTTATACTTCTTTTCCTAAATTGGTCTAATTTATTAACATTTATGCTTTTGACTTTCAATATGAAAGTCTTTTTTTACCCACAATTCAAAGTGATTTTTAATTCTCAATTGAGGATTTGATTTGGACACAAAAGCAGAGAGGCATTGTAAAATCCAATAGATTTGACGATACTTTGAAATAAATTTAAGGCAAAAAATGAATTTAAATGTTATTTTTTTAATGTTGAAAATATCTTTTTGTATGAAATATGTTACCAAAAACACATGAGAATTTCGAATACAAATGTCAAATTAAACTGTAATTTTTCATTTTGAATTCTAAATTGAAAAATACATTTTTACAATTGCATGATTGAATTGTCAATTGAGAAATTAATCTTATTTTGAATTATGGGAGAAAAACAACCTTATTTTTAGGCGGGTGATTAAAGAAACGTTTTTTTTACTGATAATTTGGTAACGTCTTTACATTTTTAATTACCGCAGCTGTTTTTCTTGCAAATAATTGGGGACTATTTTAAGAATTAAAATTGCTGGTGGCTAAAGGGAGAGCTTGTAAACAAATGGATGATGGGAAATGGGAGCAGGCTTACTTAACCTCCAATATCTGGTAACGCTTTTACAGTAGATCAAAATATCTGGTGTGAAACTTCTGTAGCCTTCTATCGCAGTGATCCACACCGAGTTCACTCTTGATTGGACATAATTTTAAGACCCTCTCCGAGGAAAATTACATTTTTTGTGTGTGTTTTTAACATGTTTTTGTTGCATTTTTTGATGATGGAGGACATAAAAAAAAGCATAAAATTGCGTTTTGCGATAAAATTGCGATAATATTTTTTAAATCAAATTGCCATGAATTAGCAAGAGACGAACAAAATACAGTTTCGAAAATAACTTATCTGGGGCATGGAAAATATTCAGGATGGACCACAAGCTCTCTGCTGCTGTAAACAGAGAGCTCTCATCAATGGGGAGTAAAAGGGTTGCTCTACATCAAGAATCCCACCTGAAAGGCGAATTTCTAATGAATTCTGCAGAAACGATGTTCAAAAAACGAGTTTTGGATTTTAGCTAAAAATGACGTCATCATTATTAAAGCATCTGGAATCGCTTTTAAAATAGATCAAAAGATGATCAGAGTGGGGCTTAAAAGTCAAAACAAAAGTAATCTAACAAGTTTAATCTGGTAGAAATTGAGCTAACTTTTCAACGTTTCAACATTTGTTGGAAAAACTTCATAGTGCTCCAGCTGCAGAGAGTTGATTCAAACTCTCTGAAACCTTTAAACGGTTTATTCTTTGCTGCTGTTTGGCTTCAGACTCAAACCCTGTTCTAATCTGTGCCTGGCAGACTTCAGCAGTAAGCAGGACACTGTGAAGTTTGTTCAGGACACTTCCAAGTTCTGGTACAAGCCCGACATTTCCAGAGACCAAGGTAAATATTGGCCTTGGAGGAGAGCAGCCTATAACGGCCTCCTGCGAGCACACAATGCATCCTTGTGCCAAGCTGCAGATGCAGGCTAAAAAGAAAAACCTGCTTCTAACTTTAGCTTATCTCCACTTCCTCCCCATGTTGACCCACTAAACAGCCATCGCCGTGCTGAAGGACAAAGAGCCGGGCTCATTCATCGTCAGGGACAGCCACTCCTTCCGCGGGGCGTACGGGCTGGCCATGAAGGTGGCCACTCCCCCTCCAACGGTGGTGCAGCACAGTAAAAAAGGTGACAAAAAAACCCAACAAATCTTTATGGGAAACACTCAACATCTTAAAATTGAGTCATTATTTTGTCTAAAATGATTGCAGGAGGAGATCTGTCCAACGAGCTGGTGAGACACTTCCTGATAGAGTGCACGCCAAAGGGCGTCCGCCTGAAAGGCTGCCCCAATGAGCCCTACTTTGGTGAGATTTGTGTTGCCATTCACCTTCAGGTCCAGAAAGCTGCCCTCTGCTGCCCTCTGTGGGTGGACAGGGCCTAGTGCAGTTGAAGACAGTCTGTCTCCTCTTCACAGGAAGCCTCACGGCCCTGGTGTGTCAGCACTCCATCACTCCTCTGGCACTGCCCTGCAGACTCATCCTGCCTGACAGAGGTAAACACGGTTTGTGTCACAGTTTGCTGTCGAATGGCTTCATGAGTCCAGCTGGGAATTTAACACAGCATCGTGACGGGCGGCTGGAGCCCTGCAGGTTCCAAACATTGCCGTAAAACATGACAAAAATTTAAGGCGGGAGTTTTTTTTTTCCTTTCAGTCACACTGATTCAAGCAAAAACAATTAAAAAACACTTTAATTTGGTATTTCTATCAATTCAAACATGTTTTTTCAACCATCAATATACATTTCTACAAAAAATACAGACATGAGTAAAAAATAAAGTGATATGAAAAGAAACTAATGCATTTTATTCTGCATTTTTTCATGTGGTTTCATAAAAATTACTCAGTTAGATATAGTTTTGGGGTATTTACAGATGAAACAACAATATTATAATTTAATGTTTTTTATTTTATTTTACTGTATCAGTATCACAAACTGTATTATATGTAAAATTTTATGATTTTTACTTTGACTGAACAAAACCTTAAATTCTATGACAGAAAAAACCCACAAACTTCTATGGTGTTTTATTTTTATCAAGCAATTTATAGTGTTTGTCCTTGTTTTCCACATGTCTTTTACTTTAATTATTAAACCAACATTTTAAAAAAGAAGACAAATTTACTAAGAAAATGTTTACATTAATTTATCGCAGAAGGTGAAAATGTTAATTATTTTAATTCAATTTTTTATCCCAAATAATCCATCAGATAAGTTTCTGAAATAAAATAAAAAATGCTCAATGTATAAATATAAATGTTTACCTAAAAAAAAATTCAAAAATCATATAGGAAAGACAAACAAAAGAATATTTTTTAAGCCTTGTTGAGATAATTGTTAGAAAAGTAATTGTTATAAGGTGAGTGTTTCCTTGCTTCCAGACCCGGTGGAGGAGATCAGTGACTCTCCAACACAAACTGCAACAAACTCAGCTGCTGAACTTCTGAAGCAAGGAGCAGGTGACATGCCTCATTTCACCCACTTCTTTTATCTATTTTTATTTATTTTTTTGTGTGAACTTCTTTTGTAACCTGCGTATCTGCAGCATGTAACGTGTGGTACCTGGGCTCCGTGGAGCTGGAGTCCCTGACGGGGCATCAGGCGGTGCAGAAGGCCACCACGGTGACCCTCTCCATGGACCCCCCGCCGCCCTCCACCGTGGTCCACTTCAAAGTGTCGGCTCAGGGGATCACGCTGACGGACAACCAGAGGAAGTGAGTGCCGGTGCGCACACCTGGAGCACAGCTGAACAACATCACACATGTGTTTGTGTTTGGCTCCACAGGCTGTTCTTCAGGAGACACTACGCCGTCAACACGGTCATCTTCTGCTCCCTGGACCCCCAGGGGAGGAAGTGAGTGACCCCCACCTCTTTCTCTTTTATATTTTTGTTTTCACCAGGCTGCCTTATTATTTTAGCTTTTTATCTATAAACCAAAGTTTTTGAACATTCAGTTCAAATATATATTTCTGTGCCATGATGGTAAATGAACTTTTATGGTTTGTCAAATGAATGAACCTTTGCCACTGTCTACATGTAATACATCAGTGCATTCACTTCTAATTGTCTAAATTAGCTGAAAAAAGTGGAAAATCCCACCAAGTAGACCACACCTACCTACAAACAACAGAAATCACCAAAGACAATGTCAAAAACTGAAATGTTAAAACACTCAGTTTAATTAGTGTATTTAAACTTAAAAGAATAGGTCAGATAGAACAATACCATCAATGCTAAATAAGCTAGCTGACAATAGTTAAAACAGAAGTAACAGAATTCGCTCCATCTTAAAACACAGAATCATTTCTGATAGCGCTAAGTTATGTACAAGAGATTATGAGTACGTTAGTAGCATTAAAGTTGAATACGTTGTGTTTTTTGTAGGAGTTGCTATCAAGGTTGGTTGGTATATGCTAATACGGCTAACGTGTAGCGGTGTTGGACTGTGTTTTTTTATGTATTGGTATCTAGGTTGGGAGTTAACTTAGTCACAATAGCGTTTTTAGCGATATCAGTCTGTTTTTTTACATGTTGCAAACAAGGTTGTGTAGAAAACGCTAACGTTTCTAATGTGGCTAATGTGTGATACAAACAAGTTCTAGAGTCACTAATGCAGTTATTAAAGTCTGACTGACTGACTTATCTCTGAATCTTTCGTCTCACTTAATTTGCCTTATTTATGACATCATTTTGAAAATAGACCATTTATCGACGGTGTCCGTTATAATCTGGTATAGCGGTAAAATGCAGTAGCCTAAAATAGTTCACGAAAGCAGAAAAAGCTGCAACTCCCTGCTCCGCGTCATTCTGAGATATCCACTTGTAGACGACTAGATCCTCGTCTGAGCCGACATATGACTCAAAACTGTACGGCTGCATGGCTCCAATGTTTGGAGTTCTAGTATGTTAGCTTGGCGGTGTGAGGGGCTGTAAGCTAACGGGAGAGAGTGTAAACAAAGCATTAAATATTAAACATTTTTTTGAGTTTTAAAGAAAACACAGCTGCAATTCTGATTCTGGTGTTTTTATTTTAAAATGTATTTTAACAGTCTTCATAAAGTCATTTTATGCTACTAGATTAGCAGACAGTTGTTAAGACTCCAAAGGCTGCCATTTATAGTAACTGACATCATTTATACTTGAAATTATGCTGACATGTTTTGTTTCTGTCAGGTGGACACGAGGCAGCGGATCAACAGCAAAGTAAGTACTTTCCTTTCCCTTTTTTCTGTGTGTTTTTATTTTTTTCTCTCAAAGTGTACATTTGATTATTTTACTAAAATTAAAACTTTCTTCCAGTACCATAGATCAATTCTTCTTTAAATGTAATTAGTACAGCCATTAAACATCACAATTAAACAGTAAATATGGTCGATTTGCTTTTAAAAATGTGTTTCTTTTTCTCTTTTGGGTACATTTTAATTGTTTTTTGTAGATTCTACCAATGATATAATCAAAGTTATGACAATTGATCATTCTAAGAAAAATAAAGAAAGTGGGCCCAGAGCAGATTCCTGTGGAACACCCTGGGTAAACAGAAAAAACTTGAGGACTTAAAAAGATACTAACCCTATTTTTGTGCTTTTTTCTTCCAGGATATTTGGATTTGTTGCCAGGAAATCCCAGAGTGACACTGAGAACATGTGCCATCTCTTTGCCGAGCACGACCCGGAGCAGCCAGCAAGCGCCATCGTCAACTTTGTCTCTAAGGTCATGATTGGCTCCCATAAAAAGTGAGGTTGAAGCCAAAAACTGCTTAGGGATCGACTGAGACATTGTTTATGGAAAGACAAACACCAGACCTTCAGAGTTTGTTACTCCTCCAGAGAATTGACTGCATTTCTTCTTGCTGCCACCAGAGGGGGCCTGACATGTAAAACTTTCATATCAGAAAGATTTTTTTGTTTCACAAAATGTAAATACAAATACAGAAACTTTTTTTAATGCAAGTCTGTTAACTCCAGACCATACATAATGTCACAAAGAATCTATTCTTCAAAAATGACTCCTTTCAATTAAACGTGCAATTGAGAGTTTCCGTCCAGTAACCATAAGCAGGATAAAAATTTATTTTTCTCTGTATGTAACAAGAATTACGTGAATTAAAAAATGTATTGATGTATTTATCACCTATAACAGATGTGTACAACTCAAATATGACTCCCATATATTTTTGTACATTTACACATACTGTAAATTCTGATAAAAGAGAAGCTTGTGCATAGTCTATCTAAAGGTGTGTGCTTTACTAATATAGTGGTCAATACTTTCCTCTACTTTAATCTAGAGTTGTTTTTATCCTTTTCTTTGATGTTTATCTCGTTTTTTTCTGTTTGCACACTTATAAATTAATGCATTACCTCAAAATATATGAAGTTCTCTTATTAAAGGGTCTTTCTGAAACTCTTTCCCAGGGAAACACAAACCACTTTCGCTTTCATCCTCCACTTCTCTTCCAATTCAGCCTCAATAGTTTTCAAGAGTATAGTGGGGCATTTTTTTGTCATATATATCTATTTAGATCTATTATATCTACAATGACTTCCTCATCTTTTTGTTGAACACTTATACATCTGGTTCCCTATTGGACTTTATTGCAGGGGCGGAGCTACAGGGGGCATCAGCAAGCTCACTTCCTCCCTAATTTTGAGTCAATGTTACCATAATTATTGAAAAAGATTTAGAAATCATCAATTCAAGTTTCTTTTTGCATTAAAAAAATAACAAGCAATATTTTTAATTAAATCTCGAGCCCCTCAAATTATTTGCTACGTCCCCCGATATCAAATGTCAGCCCATCACCCTGGCCTTCGCCAAAATCCGTTCTGTTTCTTTGCTATGACAAGAGGACTTTCTTATTTTCTGGAAAACTCATAGTAATAAAAAAACTGAAATGGGTGTTTTGGCCTTCCACTCTCATTTGTCACCCTTCCAAAGTCCTCTGCCCCCCTCTCGCCCCGCCATGTAAAATGTTCTAGCTCCGCCCCTGCTTGGTTGCATTTCACATCTGTTCTTACTGGGTTCTTATTTTTATCTCCAGTCAAATATGGAGTGCTTAACAGTTCACTCTTCAAAATGGTCTGGCTCAAGAAAACGGAACAGGGGGAAAGTATTATCACAGTATTTATTTGAGGGTCCAAGTGCAGGAGAACTCTGAAAAACTTTCAGATCAGAATTTTGAGCTTCTCTTTTGCTGTCAGCTCTGATTTAATCAACAGCTTTAAAAAAAATAATAAAATAAAAAAATTGGAACCAAGTCAGTTCGCAATGTAACCACTAGATGGCTTGCTTTACAAGCACATATGTCTTTATTTACTCTGTTTGTCAGTCCAACTTCACAATAGAAATAAAAGAAAAATATTTATTAGCATTTCATCACTTCTGTTGCTAAATTGAACTACTTTGTTTTTTCATTTTCAAATATGTGGGCGTGGCCTCCTAATGAATGTAGTTAAATCACCAAAAGCACTAAAAGTGACACCAACGTGAAAGAAAAACATCAGAAATGTGTAATGTGGTATATCTATGGTACATCTCACTTCATTTTCATGTTTAACAGTGGCTCAGCAACTTGAAGGTCGTAAGGTCAAATCCATGCCCGAGTCATACCAAATTCTCCCAAAATGGGACCCTTGCTTGACACTCAGCATTAAGGAGTTGGACTGGGATGGTTAAATCATCAAATGGTTCCAGAGTGCAGCTGTGTCTGCAGTTCACCACTCCCAAAAGGGATGGGTCAAATTTGGAGAACAACATATCATAATGCGTGACAACTGATGGGACTTTAACTATTTCTTATGGGTTAAAATGGCCTCACAGAACATTGGCTCTTTATTTGTTTATCATTTTGGAAGGGTACGGGTTAGATGATGTAATTCGAGAGTAAAAATTCTGGTCAAAACTAACTAAAGGCTTACTGTATGTCCAACATTTGGAATCCCTGGTGTACTTGTTCAGGATGGCAGCTTGAAAATATGACCTTTTTCTTGACAAATGTGTCACTTTTATCTAATTTCAAGGGGTGATTTTTGTTTTTAATGAGGTATTCCAGACCCACATTTCCAAATTTCTATGTTCAATATGTACTAATAAAACTCAATAAGTGCTACATGTAGATTAATGCTTGTTGTATATTTGATGTAGTTTCCAGTTTTGCCACTAGATGGCGATTATCAGCCACACATTGTTTTTGTTTTTTTTTGTTTTTTTTTCTGGACACAAAACTTTCAAGTCTGAATGACTTTGTTTGCTGCCCCCTGTTGCTTTTGTTTTAAGCTGCACGGAAAGAGTTGCTCTCCTGAATGGATGTGCATAAATCTGGGAAGGGGACAATGGGAATGTTCTGGAGCAGCAACCCATGGCGGGCCGTGCAGGTGCCGTCCAGACTGACGGCTGTCTGTCCCGTGATGGTCAGATAGCAGCTCCTGAATGAGGCTTCATTCAGCGGGGGGGAGAGGAGTGTAGGGGCGACTGGAAGTGGGACAGAGACATGGGGGGGGCACTGCTGTCCTGCTTGGCCTGGTGGTGGTGGTGAAGGTGGGGGGGGTAGCCAAAGGGTGGGGGATGCAGTGATGGTGTGTGTGTGTCTTCATAGAGGGAGGGGGTGGCTGTCGGTGGTGGATGACCTCACCCTAACGGGAAACTTTCCCACAGCCTGCACACAAAGAAGGCCGTCAAAAGGTAAAAAGGATGAGAAAGAATAGAAATTTAACACAGTGTGTTAAAAAAAAAAAAAAAAGGAGGCAACGTGAGGAAGAGTGGATGAGAAAGTGCTCGTTTCGGAGGGGGAGTCGAGTTGCCTTTTCAGAGCTTCACAGATTCTCGGGGTTGATAGGAGCTCTGCTTTCGCTCAGGCGGGCCTGACACGCCGTTTTCCCTGTGGTCTGCCTCCTCTCTGCTGAGTCACCCGCCACCATTTTCTCCCCCCTTCTGCTGCCGTTTCCTTCCTTCCTGTCAGGCACCTGGAGGGAAAGGTGGTTTTCACAGCCCCTGCTGCTCCTGCTGGACGACACGGCATTCCTGGCATCGCTGGCAGCGACTGAGCAAAGTTCCGTTAGGGAATGCCTCCCCTCACAGAGTCCCTCTGATCCCCGGCCTTCTCGGGCTTTATTTGAGTTAGCTATATAAAGCTCGTGCTAAGTGCTCCGCTGGCTGCTCTGGATGGGGGCAAGCACACACACACCATCTCGCAGGCTGAATTTGCGGTTTAGGGAGGTGGGGGGGGGGGCAGTGTCTGCAGAGTTGACTGCAGAAAAGGAGCTGCTTTTTAAAAAAAAAAAAACCCTATCAGTGGAGAAAAGTCAAGCTAACTGCAGATATCTTAGATACTTTACAAACATGCTCTACTGGATCACATGGTTTGATGTCCATTGGTAGGTTTTAGTGTAAAAACTGTGCTGTAAGTAATAGTTGCTTGAAAAAGTAATGAATATTTGAACTTTTTAGGTGCAAAACCTTTTGGAGAAAACATAAAACCCCAAGAGACTTAAAATCTCAAATCCTGAACATTTTGGAAGTTTGATTTGATGGAATGGTTACAAAAAGACTGAAAATGGAAGAATTTGTGCAGTTTTTCTGTTTAAGTTCTTTGTAGTTCATATGCCTTGTAAGTTGGGGCAAATAAAAAATTCGATTAAAGCTGCAAGTGGCGTTGCATGGCCCGCAGGTGCTACCCGCCTTCGCCCATTTCCCTATTTTTACTTGCTTTACGCCCCTTCCTTTCAAAATGGCGGCTTTTCTGTTTACTTTATCCCCATAGCAACCATTTTGTTTTTTAGTCATCTAGGGGTGCCGGACAGATCTATGCAACTTTTAGAAGAATCAGCAAAAGTAAACTTTCGGATTTTCTTAGCAACTGAGGTTATTTGTTAGCTCTGTCCACATTCTTATTGTACTCACATTAAATGTAATTTTCTTTTGTTGAACTTGGGCCAACGATTAAAAAATATTTATTTATCAATCAATCTAGCTTTGTTACCATACCCTTAAAGAAAAAATGGTTAAAAATATATATTTTAGCAATAACAAACTTAACATCATCAGGTTAGTTTAACTGATGATTACCCACGTTATCAGACTTTGTTTCTTAGGAAATGTAAAGATTGTTTCTCAAGACCTCCCTTCTCTAGTCTATCAGGTAGACTTTCCCCAGATGCAAAAAGCTGAGACGATGGATGATAAGAAAGATAAGATAAGATAATAGTCATGTGGGAGGAGCCTATTCTCCTCATATCATGACAGTACTGAGGCTGAAAATGTTTCCTCTTTCTGACCCAAAAAGTGTCATGCTCTATGAACAGACTCATACATAAAGTTTCGATTGTTCAAAAAAAATCTCAAAGAAAGAATATTCTGTCTGGAGTAGAATGGTTTCCTTCTGCTTATTTTTTTTTTGTTCCACTCGAGCTGGAATAAGGAGGGCAGCCCAGAGGTCTTTTTCTCTTTGCGAAACAATCCTCCTTTTGCAAAAAGTTGAAAATAAGCCCAGACTAAACCCAACCAAGTTACTGTATTCTCCTTAGGGAGGAAGGTCGACATTCATTTAGAAATAAATTCTGGCGCCCTTCACTTCGCTGTGATTGTTTCGGAGAAAACCCAGAAAAGTGAACCAGATGAGAAAATGTAGGAACTCGGCCTTATGATATGTGAAGCAAATTTGTGCAAATTAGTTTTTTCCCCTCTTGAACAGAACTATTTGGGCAATATCGCCTCCAAATGGGAAGCTGCTGGAACTGCAGGATTTTTGGTCAGATTCTGTTCTTTTATTTGAGAATTGCAAAAAAAAAAAAAATTAACATTAATCTTAATCAAACAAATGCTGCAGAATTTGCACTAAAAGTCACTATGAGTGTGTATGGCCTCACGGTGGAGTTGTAACCTTTCCTGGGCGTATCCTGCCTGTGATGGTGATAGATGGATGGATGTCAAAAGACCTTTAATATCTACATTAAAAAAAATGTTCACAATGTGCTCATAAGTGAGACTTCAGTGGGCAGGAAACTGGTTTTTGCATTGTAGCTTGCAGGACAAGAGGACATCATCAGACAGGAAAAGTTAACATTTAGCGAGTCTGCGCGGCACGCTTTCACAGTTTTGCATTGTGACACTCAGACTAATTCATGCGCAGTCTTTGCACGCCAATCAACACTTCTGGCCTACGTGAGCGGGGACTCATGCCAGAGAAAACAGTGCCTTTATGTCTGTCTTCAGGGCATTGTCTCTGCTCAAACTGACTGACAACACACCGTTTCATTCACACACACACACACTAACACACAAAGGTCTGAGTACTTGGGTATCAGCGTCAGTCTTAATGAACCTGTCTCCAGGGGGCGGGGCTGGGCTAATGTCCCATACAAAGAGCCCCCGCTGGGCCACAGAGCCAACCAGAGGCCAACAGATTAACTTGCATTACATCAGCATCCCCACAATACACCTAATGAGGGGGGATTATATGCGGGAAAGTGTGTGTAGGCTCTCATGGTATTGCATCACTAATGAAATACGTGTTTCACTTTTGCTGATTCAATTTGCTGATTCAGATCATGAGCATTGCAATTCCAGGGCCTGAGACCTACGAACATTCTTTTAGCACCAGATGAGATTTCTTTTCTGTAAAGAGCCACTCAGATAATCTTTTGATCTATTGTAAATCTCTTTTAAAATCGTTCCCAGTGGTCTTTTTCATTATAATTATGCGATTTTTGGCTAAAAATTTGTGTCATTTTTTTGGACATAGTTTCTGCAGAGCAGCAGTAATCTGAGTAGTTCTCAGAACTGCAGGCAAGCACACCCCCTCCTCCTATCACCCATCTGTTTACTCACTCTCCTGCTTGCTTAAATGTTAATAGATCAGAATGGAGCAGGGAGTTTATGGCGCAGCTGATTTTCATCTTCAACGTCACAACTACATGCTTTTTCCAATAGTTTTTTGTCTGCTCCTCATTCACAACAATTTAAATAAAGAAATACTCAGAAATCACATTTAATGCTTATATATATATATATATAGGTCCTCCATCATCTCAAAATGTCTAAAGAACATGTTTAATTAGCCAAAAACACAATTTTTCTCGGAGTGGGTCTTTTTGATTTGTTGAGTTTGCAGCAGAAGGTTTAGGCTGTCTTGGATTGTGCTGCTGCAAATCTTAAATTGGATTGAAAGACAGTAAAAAATAAACATGTTTTGAAATCCTAAACAACTTTTAGATGAATTTCTGCAAAAAAAAAGCTGTTGGGGCTTTGGGTCTGAGGGTATAGTTGATGGTTCAATTACTTGCCTTGATACAGAAGTTTAATATGCTGAACTCACCAATCAGATGAGTTTACTCTTGGTGTAAAGTTTGACTTAACTTTACTTCAGATGTGGGAACAGAATGTAGGGGCATCTACTAAATGAATGAATGTCATTGTAGATCACACTAAATAAGGATGTTGTTGCCATAAACTCACTACCCTGGACATATTCTAAGCTTTCACTGAGTGACTTTGATTTCTTGAAGTTGTATCCTAGATCTGCTCAAGAGACCATGGAAACAGAGCAAGACTTACTTATAGACTGACTGTTTAATCATGATGTGCAGAGAAAGAAGAATGAAGTAGAAGTGGTCCTGAAAGAGAAGCTTGCTAAGAAGGTTCTGGAGGTGAAGAGACAGTCAGAGCAGGTGTTGAGTGGAAGTTGAAGGTGTGATGGTGACTATTGCTGGTGGTTTTGCCTCACGGGTAGCCAGAGGAGAAAGGGAATTTCTTGAAGAAGATGGTTGAAGGAATCCAGACAGACAATGGTGATTTGGGCAGACTTGTGGTTATGAGGAAGTGATGAGTGAGATGGTGTTCAGAGGGTGGCAGGTTTACCCAAGAATGGAGATGATGGTGGTGAGCAAAATTTTCCAGGAAATAATCGGAAAGACAATGGTGACTGCACAGTTGTGACAAAGGAAAGCAGAATAGGGTGGTGGTGTGTATAGTGTAATGCATTAGTCATAACTGCCCGTATGGGTGGAAAAATCAGCACAGGGCACTCAGGTAGCCCATAAAATGTATCTACCGGTATAATGCAGGTGACAGGTCATAGAGAACACTTTAAACACACAAGGTAAGGGTAAGTAAGGGTGAAATACGCAGACGTGTCGTACAGATTTTCAATTTTTTCAATCCCCTTACCTATGTATGATCTGCACACCCCATTCTTGCAGTATTTGCGCACAGTCAGGAAGGGTCCAGTGAGCACATCTCACTAAATGACTAGGGTTTGCCCTTAGGGATCACCCATACATCACAATTATGTGTTACTCACATTACCCCTACAAATACTTCACAATACACTTACCACATGCATGACAATGGTACATTCTTTTTGATGACGTCCTTATGGGTGGCCATATGAGCCACAAAGGAACTACTAGACACACCTGCGATCCCCTTATGACGCAGTAATTCCTCTGAACGAACCTCCACAGGCCTGAACAACTCAAAAACCGGAAGCATCCAGAAGGGTCAACTGCTGCAGGTGCATGTGACTAAGGCATACGGTAATTCTTGCGTTGAAGATAATGAAAAAGATCGGAGGAACAAGGGGTGGAAGTTGAAAAAATGGAAGAGTACTATGATGCTTTCAAGGAGGAGTCGAAACAGGGTTTGGGAAATCTGGAGGTTCTCCCAGATGACTGGACAACCACAGCTAAAGTGACTTGTTGCTGGCATAATGAAGTTCAGGGGTGTGTTGAGAGGTAAGAAAAAGTAGGATGGAGATGAGTACATCTTTGACAAGATGGTGAATGAGGAAGATGTCAGAGAGCAGTGAGCAAAAGAGATGACTGTTGTGGAGCATGAAAGAGTAAAGATCAGTAAAGATGAAGAGAGGAAGATGTCAAGGAAAATAGAGAGAAGGTAGTTGATCCTGACAACATACCTGTGGAGGTATGGAAGTGTTAAGGAGGGGTGGGAGTATAGGTTCTGTCTGGACTGTTAAACAACATCTTGGAAACTAAGAGGATGACTGAGGGGTGGAGGAAAAGTGTTCTATTACCCATATAAAGGACATGGGAGACGTGCAGAGATGTGGAAATAACAAATAAATCTGATGAGTCACAATGAAGTTATGGTGAAAGAGTAGTGGAAGCTCAGCTGAGGTCAGAAGTGAGCATTTGTGGCCAACAGTATGGTGTCAGGCCAAAAAAGAAACGTGCAGATGCAAATGCTTGCTTTGAGGATGATGATGGAAAAGAACAAGGAGGGTCAGAAGAGGCTGAATAGTATCTTTGTTGATCTAGAGAAAGTCTATGACAGTGAGACAAGCTTTGGTTTGCATGAGGACATCTGTAGCGGCAGAGAAGAAAGTTGGAGTTGTCCAGGAGCTGGAAGACAGTAGTGAGATATAGGTGTGACAGAGGAGTTCAAGGTGGAGGTGAGACTGCACCAAGGATCATCTTTGAGCTCCTTCTCGTTTGCTGTGGTGATAGACAGATTGACAGATGAGGTAAAACAAGAATCTCTGTGGATCAGGATGTTTGCAGATGACAGTGTGATTTAGAGCAGGTGGAGGATCATCTTGAAGGGTGGAGGTTTGCTCTAGAAAGGAGAGGAATATCTCTGTGAAAATGTGAAGTACTCAATTAGAAAAGGTGAGATTACAAGGGGCCGAGGTGAAGAAGGTGGAGGAATTTAGGTACTTGGGGTCAACAGTCCAGCGGAATGGAGAGTGAAGGAAGGAAGTAAAGAGGCATGTGCAAAAGAAAGGTGTGGGAGAATGGGGTGAGATCACCCATTTTGTTGTTGAGACGGTGACTTTGGAGCTACGTTCACGAGTATTAGACACGTGGTTAAGAACACCCTACCCTACCTAAAGTTGGAAGAGGTTTGGTGCAAAATGACAAAGCGGTGTAAATCTCACAAATCTCTTAGATGCTCCACTTTCCATTAATGACAAAGGATGCCATCTATACATCACCCCCAAATCCGAGTCCTTGATCGGTTAAAGTTCCACCTGTTTTAACATGCAAATACATTCAATGGTTATGCGCTCTGTATGTAGAGCCCCCAAACTATTGTAGAAACTTTTGTAGCCATGTGTGAACACGAGAGTTTTGAATGTGGAAGCCAGAGACGTTCATTTATGTAAGTTTACATGGACTTTTCATTGGCTGTTGCCTAGGACAGTTTGAACGTAGCTTGAGAAAAAGACGAGAGGCAGAGCTGGAGGATGAATTCCTGATGAATAGGATCATGGATGAATTCATAAGAGGGACAGCTCCATACAGATGTTTTGAAGATTAATGCAGGAAAACAGATTGTGATGATTTGGATTCGTTGAAAGGAGGAGCATAGATGGAAAGAGGCATGGATGTAGTCAAGGAGAGCACGAAGGGAGTTGGTTTGAGCAAGGATGATGCAGAAGATTAGATGGAGCTGGAATGTGGAATGTCTTCATAACTTTTTGTTGGCTGTAAAATTAATGTTGACGGTAAGGGACTTTGATCACATATAATGAGACCATTGACTGGACATGAGAACTGGACTTTATATGACACCCTCCATAGAAAATGACTTACTTCTAGTTCCAACAAGTCAATTCTGTCACCATTTTTTGCAGTACGGAGGGTGCCATTTTGGAACCAGAAATAGTCAGTAAGCAGTGATTGGTCCAAATCAGTCTGAGTCAACATTTCCATAGCAACCACTCCCACCAATTAGGATTAAGCTTGTTGGAACACCAAGTAACAACAAATAAAAAGGAATAAACCAGAAATCTTTGCCTGTCTGCAGAACACCAAAAAATGCTTCTGGTGCTCTAAAAAGTAGCTAAACTAACTTAAAAAATTTTTTTCATCTAAATTTGATTCATCTACGGTCTGTTTTTTGTTATAAAATTGATCTCTCTTCTTGTGTGCTCTAAGGTGATAGTGGACAAACAAATGATGGTCTAAAGATGTCTCTGAATTTCACAAGTATGCCTCAGAAATGGACAGGAGACTTTTTCTACTTCTAATAACAGTTTTACAAGCACCAACATAGCTCCAGTTTCAGTTTTGTCTTCATTTCGTTTCTCCGCTCTTCCTGTGCACGGCAAAACTCCAGTAAGTGTGGGAACGCCGCTGTGAGTGTGCATGTGAATCTCCTGTGCTGAAAGACGCATGCTGCCTGTGCCGTTTGGCTCCCCGCATCCATTTTCCTCTCTTCCTTCCTTCCTTTTGTTTTTGACTCCATCAGTATTCCCATTTAGCACTTTTACCTCATGTTTTTTTTTTTTTTTTTTCGGTTGCCATGACCCAAATTTCTGTCTGTCAAGTTGGAACAAAGCTGAGCATAAAAGGAGGCCAGAACTCAAGTCCAATCAGTAATTACAAATAAATGCAGTAATTAATTGGAGAAAGAATTAGAGAAACAATCCTTAATGGAGGAAGATGGGGTTAGCGTGAGAGATGGGGAAACACAGACAGAAATAGAAACAGGGCCTTCAGGGAGAGCTGCACAATGGGCGCCAGTGTTGGAGAGACTCCCAGTGTCTGTGCTTGCTGCTCCACATCGTTCCCGTCACACCCCTCCGAGTGAGCCCGGGGTCATCTGGGGTAACCGCGGAGAACAACGACACGAAGGGCATCGAGTGTCGCAGCCCGCCTGTCGCCTCATTTGACTCGGAGCCGTGCCACTGTGGGGGGAAAACCATGTCAGGGATCAGAGTTGCTCTCGTCTGGAAGACCCCATCAGCCCCAAAAGCACGAACCAGAACAGACCGGCTGAGCAGTGATCGGGCCTGAAAGTAGAACTTTGTGATGGGAATAAAAATAAATGTTAAACTCACTAACAGTCAACAGAGATAAATAAACCTTTGGGTGCTTTGGCTCCTCCTAGCGTTTCTTTCTCTATAAACTCAACTACATCAAGGAATTAACAGAAAATTCAATTGTTTTTAACCCTTTGATGAAATCCAAAAAATAATTTGGAATATTATGTTTTTAATGAAATATTAACAATTGTGATTCATTGGATGATTAAGTAAGTTATTGTTCACAAAATTAGTTAATGTGTAAGAAATACTGATGTGAGTGTCCAGCCAAAACTCCCTTATTTACCCAGTCTTATATTTGATCCACACTTTTTTAACATGCTGTAACCTTATTATAAAGAGTTAACTATTAACAAATTTTGCATTTTTTCTATATGCAAGAAGTCATTAAAAAAATGAGAGATGAGTTACCCTCAACTTAAAGTTTTAAAAATTAGGAACATTTTGTCCCACCAAAAGGTTGTTTTTTTTTTAATTTTCATGGAGGCAGCCATTTTGAAATGAGCAGAAAAAGTCCTTCTATTGCCCCCAGTGGAATCATTATGAACTGCAGAGCAGAAGTTGTATACAATGAAACGTTTAAGGAAAATTTGGATCATGCTAATGAGATAGTGGTCTCAGAAATGGTTGAACAAAAATCACTTTAAAATGCTCGTTAAACAAATGTTTTAACTGTTTTTTCTGATAGTTTAGCCATTTAGACAGTACAATTACACTGATCACCATGGGGTGAGCGGAGCATTCAGTTGCTCTGGCCCCCATGTTTGGAATGGGGGGGCTGATGTCCAGATTATGGTTCATTGACATATATAAACATGGACAAAGCCTCTGTGGCGTCACCAATAGAAAATCCCTTCCCTCCGGTTCCAACGAAATTAAATCAATTTATTCAGCATTTTGGAACCAGACAATATTGCAAGCAGTGATTGGTCCGTCGGTCTGAGCCATCATTTCTATGGCAACCACTCCCGCTAAGTAGGAGTGAGCTTGTTGGAAAGCCACACCCCTTTCAAACAAATGTTTTGAATGTTCGAGGTGGGGGTCAATGGGCACCATATGCTCACACAGCAATCGTTCCGGCTCCAGTGCGGCCACCGGAGTCTTTACGTAACTTGAAAGTGCGAGAGGCACTCAGACTGCATCCAGTCATAATCGACCTCTCCGGTGCTCCAAATCCCCCAAAATTTCTACCTGACACCAAAGCCAAGCTGAAGCACTTTAATTAACGACCTAAACCAGAGGTCATGTGATGTGCTTCTGGTACATATTTCAAAATAAAACCTATTTTCTGCTGTACTTCCTGTTTTCACCATGTTGTAAACACTACGTTGTTGTGACAACCAACCATGGTCTCCCCTACTTATTACACAATCGGCCTAAGCGAAGTATGTGTCCGAATTGTTGCTTGAGGAATTTCCCAGAGGAGGAGCAGATATGAAGCACACGCCAGCCTGTCGGCTACACACAGGCGCACACACAGACAGCGAGCCAAAAGATCGTCCCTCCAGTTAGTGAATCACTATCAGTTGAATTGTGAGCATCTGTATGGAGAAATGGCATCAGCTGACCCAGAAGCAGCTCTAAAATATTCTAATAATCATGGAGGATATTTATCATCTGGAGCAGGTGTTTTTTTTTTTTTTTTTTACAAATAATGATCAGAAGTGGAAGTTGGGAGTATGGCTTGGTAACGAACATTCTTCGGCTGCGGGGGTGGGGTAGTGAGACGTAGACGGGGTGTCTCCATAATCATGGATCTAAATCCCAGCGAATGGAAGAGGGGATTACTGTGTTTCCTATATAAATGGTGGGTTACCGTGTGAACCTACGTTAGTTCGAAGTTTTGCGAGATTGCCTGTGGCTGCAGCCATCCTGTTGCCGATATGAGTTATCCGCCGTAGCCAGACTGCATGCGCGTCCTGAGTGGTTGCCATGTGAGCCAGGAGTTAGCATTCTGCTATGATAACTACGTTTTTTACATTTGTCAGCTGACCCTGAGTTCAGAGAAAGGTGCCAAATGAAAACAATATACTATTTTTATGAATTTATTTATAAGCATCTGGACACATAGTACCAATATGTTTTATGTAAAAATGTCTGATTATTTCTAATAAATTCTCCATAAGTTGCACAGTTATTAATGCTGAGATGCTGCCGGTAAAACCTAAATAACAATCTTTGACATAGTGGAACTCCTGAACCGATCACTGCCTCTTTGATGGTCTGGATCTTTTTTCTATGAAAACACCAAAACTAGGATTAAATGCAGAGTTAGACCATATTTGTAAACTTGTGATCTCTTTGCATTTTGCTTAGTGTAGTTTTAGCTAAGAATGGTCATCCTTTGTCTTTGAGATTACCAGAATCTTTCCTCAAAGCAAACAGTAAAACGTTCGTTACATGCACTAAATATGGAGCTGCAGGTTTTGGGGTTGTCGGGAGCGTTGTAGACAAGTGCGGCCGCATCTTCAAAGGAGCACAGGTGTGTCGTGCAGTTCACTTGATGTTACTTTAGGGGGCCTCATGGGAGTGGAACGTATCATTGCCTTGCATGTGGTAAGCCTATTTTGAAGTATTCGTAAGGATAATTAGTGCAAGTTTTAAACACTTATGACATACAGGTGATGCTGTTGTATGGTGGTATCCCATAAGATAGCACAAGGGTTAAGGGCAGTAGTGGCAAAGACATAAGCTTTCTTTTGAGTCACACATTAGACGTGTCCTGTTCACAGAAACTTTCAGCTGCTAAAAATGTAAGTTCATTTCCACGTAATCCAGTTTCTGTACATCTTTTCCTGTGGGTCTTTAAAGTGGGGTGCATTATTGAAGCATTTTTGCCTTAAAATCTGGTCAAATTGATAAGTTTATGAGGTTATTTTACTCAAAAAAATCAAAATCTTTAAGTGAACTTGAGTCCACTTTTGTAAATTTCATGTTTGTGTGATAATCCAAGGAATGAACACATGCCAAAAATGTAACAAGAACTGGTATGATAAATAATAACATCTGATTCTAGTCCTTCATTGGTCTCAGGAGTTCTCTGTACGCATCGCGTTGAGTCTGGAAAACGTTTGCAGGTTAGTTCAGGTCTTCAGAGACCAAGCTTGATGCTACTCTGTAAGTGTGTTCAGATCTAACCCTGCAGTGTAATTGGATTATTTCAGAATGTCAGTCACCAGAACACACTGCTGATTGACTAATTGGCTCACTCGTTCTTATGACCCTTAGCTTAAAAAGTTAATGTGACTAAACTCTCTACGATAATTCCCCCAAACATCAAAGCTCTCTCATGTGTTAACTACTTGTTTAGTTTTAACTCCATTTCTTCATGCAGCTAACTTCATCATGCTGCCTGAGGCATGACTCACATCAAAGGGAACAAACTCCAGAGGTGAGTGTCCCTTTCTGCCGTCATCTGCTCTGGAACAGCACTGAGGTTTGCAGTGATACTTACCAGATGTCCTCGTGAAGAGGCTAATTTATGTCACCAAGTCCGGTACTTAATTAGAGACTTTTAGGTCGGATGCTTTCACAATGAGCTGTTTGGTTCACACTGGAGTTTGTTTCTTCCCAGTCTGAAAATAAAGAAAAATGAACTTTGATGTGATTCAGCATCCGGGACCGGGTCGCGGGGACAGCAGTCTGAGTAAGGATGCCCAGACTTCCTTCTCCCCGGCCACTTCCTCCAGCTCCTCTGGGGGGACCCCGAGGCGTTCCCAGGCTAGCCGAGAAACATAGTCTCCCCAGCGTGTCCTGGATCTTCCCCGGGGCCTCTGCCCGTCCCGGATGAAGCGGAAGAAGATGGATGGATGGTGATTCAGCATACACAGTGGGTCAAGGTGTATTCATGGAAGTGCTGTCCATTTATTTCCATTGTAAGCTAATCTTCCTAGAAACAACATTAAATTCCTTTTATACATGATGTACCAGAAGTAAAGCAATAAAAAGACGAGCAGCTGGATGACCTTCATTGTTGTTGCATTTCTAGTCGTCGCCCTACAATGACGCAATGATACGCTAGCGGTCTACACAACGCATGCGCCGTGAAAACAAACCACTCAGTGGGAGTGAGGTTTGACTGAACATAAAAAATATATTTGGTCAAAATTATACGTTCATGTTGATGTAAATGTTAACAGAAAAAACATTTAAATGTCTTTACTTTTGCGTCAATTTGTGTCAACTTAAACTTTTAATATACAAAACAATTTTGCCCTTCATAGAAATAGATCCAGTCCGAATTATACAAATTTGAACATTGTGCATAAAGAAACAAACATAACAAAACAAATAAAGATAGAATTTTTACTTTTCAACATAAAATCATCATTTTCTTTTCTCTTGTGGCATATTTTTAGAGCTGGATTCTGTATCTTTATTAGTTCTATGAACTGGTTTTCACTGAAAGGTTAAAAATGTCTTTTAAGACTTTTCTTTTTCCTCTTGGTTTCAGTAATGCCGTATGAAAGCAAACCAATTTAAAGGTTTTTAATTAACTGCTATTACTGTCCAATCAAGCCCAAGCTTTTCAGAGTAAAAGCCCCCAAACATTTGGCTCAGCTGAACTCACATTAGAGAGCCATCAGGGTGAGCTCCTGCGTGTGTTAGAGGATAACGACGAGGGCTGAACCATTCCTCTTGTGGTCGTGACCTTCCTGCATGGAGTGACTAACTTGAAGGAGACTCTTCACGGCAGAGCCAGATTGTTGCATCAGCGAGGGCTGTTGACCCCGGGGTCTTGACCTCGACACCGGGAGGTCGAGGGAACACCCTCAGCCAACACCTCCTGCTTTGAGAGCTCACGTATCTGCATACAAAGACCAATCAACTGCGTTTTCACACACACACCCTGAAAAATGTCACAAAAAAAAGAAAATCCCAAAAGAAAACAAGTAACCTAATGCATATTTATACTCTCTCTCAGCGGGAAATACGGGAATGCATGCATGCATGCATGCACAATCCCATCCAGGTAAGGTTACCTCTAGCATAAACATCTACACCCAAAGAAAACAACACGCCCTGTTGGGGAAACACTCCTGCATCCTGAGCCCTGACACTGATAAACTCCACTGCCGATTTCCACTAATTCAGTACCTGGGAACCCCTCCACTTTCTTCCACCCTCGTCTATCTCTCTTGTTGGGAACAAATGCACCCTTGTGCAACTCCCAACAATGTCAGTGACACTCTACACTGCCCCATTGCCACTAATTGTTAGCTCACAATGCTTCCTGGTATTGTGTTCAACAATGCCCACTCTGAATAGAGAGTCTAACCTACTTGTATTGTCACTAATTGGTTTCTTGAGAGGAGTAGAAAATGGGGAGAGAAAGGGAGAGAGGAGATGTTGGTAATGGACTGCAGTTTCATTGGAGTCGCCAGTAAATAGAGTTCACAAAGGGCTTTGTGGGGTCGAGAGCCGAGGGTCGGAGGTGAAAAAGAAGAGGTGCACCTGCACTCTCTGCCGCCCGACAATGAGCTTATTCAGCTGTCCGGTGGAGGACGAGGCGCAGGCGGGCCCACAGCGAAGCGCAGACACACGATTAAACAGTCAGAAGGAGGTTTTAAAGGCCCCTTACTCAGCGTTCGGCAAAACAAATATGTAAATGACTTTTTTTAGGGCAGGGATGTCAAGTTTGATTGGAGTTTTGAAGGGAACGTTTGGTGGACAGCCTGGTTTGAACACAATGCAATCATTCAAAGCCTATGAGGATAAAAAAAAGATTGGTCTGTGACCTTACAGGAACTTTTGATTATTATGAATCAGCTAAAAAAAACCTAAACCTAAGAGCCGCATCTCAGATTCTAAAGGCTTCAGTCAACATGTTCAATGCTTAGTGAAAATTGTGATTTTAACGTGTTCTTGTAGCATTTTGCTCATGGTGGAGAATATATATATAAAAAATTAAGATTTCTGAGAATGTCTTTATAGCAATTGTGGTGAGTCAGGAGCAGACTAAATAATCCTGTTTGAAAAAGCTTGTAGTTGTGATGTAGAAACTCCAGTGGGCGGGCAAGACAGAAGCTTCTTGTTCTGCTCCATTCTGATGCATCAACTTGTTGACAAATAGATACATGAACGTCCTTGTTTTCCCCGTCCGAGCTAGTATCTGGCTCAAAACTGTACGGCTGGATGGCTCCAATATTGCTCGGCATTTTGTTGCTCCGCCCCAAATGTTAGCTTGTAAATGAAATGTGAGGGGCTGTAGTGGGAGGTTTGAAAAGGAAATCTGTATTTCTACAGCACTTTTCCCAGAAAGAATCACAAAGGGCAAAACAAAAGGAGCATAAAATCAAATCAAAACACAGAAAGGTAATAAAATCCAATAACTGGAAAAGGTAAATTACCTGCGATAATGCTTGTGTGAATGCTTTTTGCTGAATGTGGTCGCTGAAGATGCTGAAGAAATTTACTGTAATTGCTGAAGGATTTGCTAAAAATGCTTGAGCTATAAACCTAAGCTTTTGTTTATTGCTAAAGTCGCTAAAGGTCCTAAAGTTGCAGAAATTCCAGAAAATACACAAAGAATTTGAAGAATTGGTTGTGAAAATCAAATAAATTGCGTACAATTTCTGAATACCAAAAGTAGAAGCATTTATGTCCTGAACATGCTGAACATTTTAATACCAATCTAGCATAGGTTTAAAAGTTCACAAACTGCTTGAAAAAAATTCTAATTTACATGGGGCTAAAAATAATTGCATAAATTGAGTACATTTCTAAAACATTGCGAAATATATGAATACGAGAAGTAAGTTCAAGCAGAAATGTCCTGAACTTGAACGTTTTAAAAACCATATTGCTTAAGTTTTAAAAGTGCACAAAGTTTTTTAAGGATTTGAATGACTTCCCATTCATTTTCAATGGGGCTAAAAAGAAAATCACATAAATTAAATAAAAGCTTAAAAACTGTCAAATTTATTGACTGATTTGGGTGATGGGAAGAGGGGGCTGGGTTGCTCTAGCGTGTTTGTTGATGAGGTGACCAAAAAACTCAAATGAAAATTTTATTAAAAGTTGGATTAGATATAATCAATATAAATAAAGTTCAGCATTGAATACAACTGGGGTTTATACTCAATAAACTCCTGTTGTGACAGTAAATCTGCCGAACACTAGAAGCTCTCAGCCCGCATCTGTTGGCTCAGCTGTTAGACAGGACAAGTTAGAGGGAAAAAAAAAGTTGGATTAGAGTCGCAGAGTACTCTGGATCTCTGAGAAAACTCTGTAAATTAGAGTCCACATATATAGTCCTCAAGGTGGGTCATGTGTGGCTTCAGGCCAATGTCTGTCAGGACAGAAGAACCTCCCCATGGTCTTTAATGCCTTAAATGTTGTCTTCACCAAATGTACACCTTGAGTGGTCATTTATGGCAGTGGAAAAGTACAGATTTGGTTGTGGAAGCTTCCCCTGACTGGTTTCATCTGGTCTGGGGCTCCATGTGGGTTAATGAAACGATGCATTCATCAATGTTAATAACAAGACATAAAAGTGTAATGAAACATAAACATATTTAAAAAAAAACCTTCATGTAAAATTGTTTAAAAGTATAAAAAATATATAAAAATCCTCCAATTAGCATAAAAACCCATCACACTGCACCAACAGTACCGCCCAAAACTAGTCAAATTTTTAATGACCTGTTGCCGCTCAGAAACCATGTCCTAGTAAACAGACTTTATTTTATTTTATTTTGGCTTAAAAATGGCATAATCATAATTAAAAGGAAATTGCAATAAAAAGTAAACTAAGCAGTTAATAGTTTTTTTTCTGCATACATTTTGACTTTTTACAATACAGATCCATAGTAAATTGCTCCCTTTGAATCCAGCCTCTAGTGGTCATTTGAGGAACTGCAGCACCCATAATTCTGGGGTGGTTTCAGATATGGCAACAGAACGCATGGGCTTTGATTTACATAAAACATCAGTTTAGTTCAACTAAATCAACTTTCTTCCTTTATAAAAACACAAACATTCTCCGTTTATATAATTATGTCAGACAAAAATCTCCTCTGAAGAACAACCACACCTTCTGTTTATTTTCCTTACAACAATCTGAATGGAGGGGTGGCCTAACCTGTCATTACGCTGCGCTGGAGATTTCTCTGCCTCTTCTGACATTTGTTTGCCTACGTGATGTTGGCACTTTCCTGACTCTTTGAGGTGGACTCATGCAGGGAGGTTTCGTCTCTTTGCCTCGGCAAGTTCAGCTGCATCATTCAACACAAGCAGCGCACCGCTCAGGTTCAATCGACGTGAGATACGTGCCGCATCATCTTCTCGCCATTTTACTTCAGTATGATTGGTAGATTCTTTAAGTTTCACAGCATTCTGGAGTTCAAGTTCAAATGGTGTTGAACGTTTGTTATACTTGCCTCCTCAATACACCATTTTTGTTCGGTGTCTTAGCTATCTCTACGTGTGCTTTTTTTTTCTATCAAACAGTAATTGTGAGCGGAATAGGGGTTTATAAGACCCTAAAGCAGGAGTCCGCAACCTGAGGCTCCAGAGCCACATGTGGATGTTTCACCCCTCCTTTCCGGCTCTCAGGTTGAAGAAAAAGAAAATGTTTTTAATTTTAAAAAGTATCCTATTTTTTAGACTAGAAAACTCATCAAGCAAAACAAACAGTAGAAGTATCACTTCACCATGTTCCAGACTACAGTGCCCATGATGCTTCAGTTCATCAAGTGGTTCGATTTTGTAGTTTATCAAAGTCGAACATTTGGAGAGATTTTTGTGTGCCACAGAAAATCCATTTGAAGTCAGCAAGTACAGCCAGAATTCATATTTACGGAGCACCAAATTATAAGATGGACTTTATATCATTGAACAAAATGTAAGGGTTTGATTTATTAGGGTTGTGGATCGTTGCTTAGGTGATTCATGAATTAACTTTACAATTCACAGATCAAACTATGATTCTTACTATATGTTTTTACAGTTGCTTGATGTATGTCTTTTTACTGGATGCAAGAAATTTAAAATTATATGTAATCAACATCACATTTATTAAAAACGAGAGATCAGAATCAACAAAACTAATAAAGGCGAAGATTTAGGTTTGTCATTTTAACTGATGCCACTACCATTTTTTTGGGACCGCTTTCTGCTTCAGCATCTGCTGGAATTGCGTTTGTTGCGTAATCAGTTGAAGAGTTACCACAGTAAAGCGCCAGGATTTAAGTGCAAAGCAAGTTTTTTTATTCAGAACTTATGTCAGTGAGTGGACCTTCTGTCTCCTTTTTTTCAACTACAAAAAGAAAAAAATATTTGATGGTTTTACTTTGCAGATGGGAAACTTTGTAGACACTTTATTTTGAAGATTTGTTTACTTCTGGTGACAGTAGCGCTCAATATTCCGCTTTCTTTTTAGTATATAAACTTAAACTTAATTAATTATCCAATTTAGAGTAATATATATATATATATATATATCACTGACCGACGGACTATATCACTCACTGACATAAGTTCTGAATAAAAAAAACTTGCTTTACCCTTAAATCCTGGCATGTATATATATATATATATGTCTCAATTTTATTTTTACTCTACTATATTTATAAAGATTGCAAATTGGCGATCTTGATTGATGCGATTTTTGGGAGCAGATCGCGAATTTACGAGTTCTCAACTACTCGTTAGAGCCCGATGCTTCATGATACAATAAATGACTCAAGGTTCAATTAATTATCCGTTTTAGTTTGTTAGATTTATGAATCGCTGACTGAGATGCATCACAAACAAGTTTTTTTTTCAGTCACTTCAGACATGAATCTACCTACCACTACATTTGTTGCATTGAGATGATCCTATGTTATAGGATCCTCTGAAATGCAATTTTAAGATTAATTTAATGTTCATAAGATAAATGCCGTAAGAACATGTTCAAACCCCCCAAAACATATCAGTTTTTAAGAAAGCACGAGGATTAAAAGAACAAGAAGCTGAAAAGGGGATACATAGAACAATTTCCTTATTACTTTGAGTATAGTAAAACTGTTGGCTATTTGTTATGTTTTTTTTTTTTCAAATCAGGCTCATTGAGATTTTAATACAAAGTGGTGATCCCTACACTGCAGGAATTGGCAATTTATCTATTTCCACTCAATAAATATTGATACACTGAAATATTCAAACCCTCATCTTGTAAACTCAAATTTGCTTCAATTATTTTAAAGGCTGTTTGTGTAGATGTTTGAATTAAGATTTTTTTGTCATGTTTTCTACTAAATAAGTCAACATTTCTACTGAGTGGTTTGACCTGGTGCTTGTTTCCTTGTGTCGGTTCATACCAGGTTTTAGTTAGTAATCAGATCAGCTGTTTTTGCTTGAGCTAATTAGTTCACTCAGAGTAGTTAATTCAGTTCATGATTTAAAGGAGTCCCTGTGAAAGCTTCTGTTTTGTCATCCATTCTCCCAGTTGAAGTTTGTCATGTTTCATGTTTGAGTTCAAGCTTAGGTTTTCTTAAATCCTGTTGATGTTTATGTCATCTTGTTTCCTTCACTCTTCACTTTCTTTTTAGAAATCCTGGTTTCTACCTCAGATTTGTCACATTTAGCTCTGTTTGACATTAAGTTGCTAACTCTGGCTTACTGGACTCACAAATGGAGAAGTT